>NC_092745.1:81194118-81497148 GCF_047496795.1 Chiloscyllium punctatum
CTATGCAGCACTGTGCTAGGTTAATCTCAGACCCACAGCAAGTAACAGCAGTTTCCATTAAAAAAACCTTATGTGCTTTAAACAAATGGTAATGTATGAAAATCATACAAACGTACAAATCAGGACCAGAAGTAGGCTATTCATCACTTTGTGCATGCTCTGCTATTCAATGAATTCATGACTGATCTGGTTGCAACTTCAAATCCACATGTTTGCCAACTGCTGATAATCTTTCAACCCCTTGCTTAACAATAATCTATCCATCTCTGTCTTCAAAATATTCAGAAATATTCTGTTTACAACACCTTTTCAGGGAGAAAGTTCTAAATACTCACAACGCTCAGAGAGAAGAAAAAGTCACCTGACTTCTGTTTTAAAGAGTTACCTCCAATCATAGATTCTTCCACGAGTGGAAATTGCCTCTCTGCGTCTACTGTGCCAGGAAACTTCAGAATTTTATACGTTTTAAATCAATTGCATTTAGTTGCCTTTTTAAAGTCTTGACAATGGTGAGCATTTCCACCTCCACAGCCACACAATTCCCTGAGGAAGCTGCTTAAGACCTAGGTTGCAATGTTAATAAAGTGAAGGATGGAAAGTTAAGAAAAGTCACTCTGAGACATGGCAGGCCAAACACTATGAATTTCAGTTGACAAAACACTTTAACTGCAAATAGGAAACTTCTGCCTGTTATGGGCTTCCAGGGCCAAACAAATGTTTTTTCAATTTTTGTAAGTGCAAGGCCTTTATATAATTTTGTGTGGTCACATTAGCACAATATTTTAAAGGACGAGCTTGTGCATGGCCATGGATTGTATGCACAGTGTAGAAGGAACATTGGTTATGACTTATACACTTATGGAAACAATTTTCCATCAAACTCTAAGGTTAACTATGTATCTTCAGATGGATGACTGTCTGCATGCCTGAACTGTTCTGTGATTTTTGGAACTAACACAAAATCAAAGCTTTTCCTTACCTTTTGATGTAAGCCGGTTATTCTGTAAATTAAAAGTCTCCAGATTCTGAAGTCTTGATAACTCCTCCATAGGGATCACCTCTAAAGCATTGTTCTAAGTAACAAGAAATGACATGAGTTCTTTGAGTTCTGGCCAGCACTTCTGAAACTACTCTCTACAGTTTTAAACAGAGATGAGGATAAGTGAAACTGGATGCATGGAGTCTCAGTGCAACTTACAGCAGAAGGCAGTTTTCACTAGAAAATAATCCTATGAATAATAAGTAGATGGAAAAGTTGTGCGTTGAAACAAAACTTTAATGGTTATGACATGAATGTGCTAATTTCATAATGCACTTTTTCCCAGGCAAACACTGAACAACTACTTGCCAACCTGTTGCAGTGAGATTCTTCTGTACTTTATTATGCTTAATAAAGATTTAGCTAAAGCATGTTTGAAATGTCACTGGATATATTCTGCAAGTTTGAAAACAATTCACTTCGATTGACCACCTTGGGATTCAGTGGTTAGCACTGCCGCCTCACAGATACCTGGGTTCAATTCCAGCCTTTGGTGATTTTCTCTGGAGTTTGCACAATCTCCCTGTATCAGCATGGGTTTCTGCCAGGTGCTCCAGTTTCCTACCACAATCCAAAGAGGTGCAGGTTAGGTGGATTGATCATGCTAAATTGCCCTGCAGTGTGCAGGCTAGGTGAATTAGCCAGGGTAAATGCAGGGTTGCGGAGGGGTAGAACAGAGGGTCTGAGTGGGATGCTCTTCTGAGATTCAGTGCAGACTCAGACAGCCAATTGGCCTCTTCCTGCACTGTAGTGATTCTGTAAATGACTGTTTGCATGCCTGAGCTCTTCTGTGATTTTTGGAGCAAACACAATAGCAAGGCTTTTTTCATTGCCCTTTGATCTGTGCCAGTTATTCTGCAAAATAAAAGTTTCCAGATTCTGAAGCTTTGATAACACCTCCTTGATAATTACAGCGTTATTTTGAGATACAGATCACAATGGATTAATTCATTGTGTTGAAGGGTTCTGAGAATTGGAGTAAGGTAGTTCCTAGTGTTATAAATATCTAGCTCATGATTCATGTAGTCCAGCTAAAATGTAATTTTTAGTTTTACAAATGAATGTTTAACTGTAGAAAAATTGGATAAATACAACTGTTATCAGTATTACTAGCATTAACATTATTATTGAGGCCATGCTAACTCATTATCACCTCCCTGAGATTGTCAACTAGAATAACAGGATTAGAAACATCAGTTGGGCTTGTTGAGCTGGATATGTGGTGTATACACTGCATGCAATAGTGAGTGTCCAAATAAATTATTGTTTTAGGAGTTAATATTATATCAGATAGTTTTAAAAATCAGTGAACCCTGAAAAATTACCAATAAGAAATTATCAATGAAGGACTGTGAACTTAAACTTCAGGTTAAGGATAGCTCAACACACATCATCATTGAAATGGATGAAATCGAAGAGTGTTCTCTGCTTTCAATTTGTCAAGGGTTGCTATTAACAGACTCCAGGCAAAAAGTTCTCAGGAAAAGTTCCTGAGAGCCATGACTTCATGTTATGGAGAGGGGTTAGGGCTAAAAGAAAGACTTTGGAAAAATTAATAGTTCAGTGCAATTTGAAGTGGGATGAAGGAAGCCCACAGCAGTATTTATGAAAATCATTGGCACTTGCAGAAATTTAGCAACAGCTTGATGGTGCTCGCTGTTTGCTAAAAGCTGAAATTATGACAACAATTTGATGCTTCAGAAGTATTTCAGGTGTTTTAGGGAATTCAGTCACAGGAGAAGAGATTGAACTACCAAGTTGTGAACAGTCATTTAAGTAGTCTGTGTCAGACAGGCTTTCAGCATGATCCAAGGCTAGAGCTTCTCAAGTGAAAAATTTAAATTCTTTGTGATGGCAACATTATTAAGATTTAGTGAACCACAGTATAACTAATATCTAACTGGATTTGATTATTTAAAGTGTCATTTGTGGATGTTCAGCCAGCATTGATCTGTTAATATGTATTTTCCTCGTGTTAATCCTGAATATTAGGGTCTAAGTTGTACATATAGTGTATTTATCTTACCTCATCAATGTGCATATTACTAATTATATGTGTTTTATTCACATTTTATAATAAATATTATTTCTGATATTTCAATTCAGCCTTGGAATTTTGCCACTTAATTTCCTTTGCTTGCTCCTTCCTTGCACTCCATTCTTTAAAAGATTATATCCATCAAAGCCAGGTCTTTGACAAAAAAACGCTTTTCCAGGTTTCTCCAAACTTGGATCATAACACCAACAATTTTAATACTCAATTAGCAAGTAAGCTCTCTTGTGACACTTTGTGTTTCCAAATACATTCGCATCTTTTTTGTCAATACAGCTGCACTATTAAATGGGATCTTTAGGAATGATAGTACTTTGGAGAAAGTAACAACCTAAATATTTTATTTAAGAAAATTACAACTGCCATTTATATGGATTAGTTTTGCAAACTGTCATTTTAAAAACACATTAAAAATACATCAAAAAGCCTTATTAATAATGAAGTGATTGAGGAATTGCAAAGTTATTTTGGCATGAAATCAAGTGCAAATTTTACAAATTTGAATACAACAACAATTCCATTTATGCCTTAAATCTATAAATGAGTTGGTAAATGCACTGCCGAGTACAGATGTAATCAATATTGACCAGGAAGGTTCAGGTTGATCTTAGCTAACTCAGTTTAGATAAATATAATGGTACTATGACTATTTGCAGTGTGCATAGTCAAGGGAGGAGAAAAGTCATCCTGTCTCTACCTCTGACCACTATCCAATGATCCAATGCTTACCAGGGTCAGCCTTATCGTCTTGTAACCTGTAGGTGCTAATTGCTAAAATTTACACAAATGTCATTTAGGGTGAATACCAGAGGAAAAAAAAGCTCAGCATCAGGAACGGAAATGGGAAAATGCGCAAGGCGACAAACAGTAATGAGGTAAAAACAATGACTGCAGATGCTGGAAAGCAAATACTGGATTAGTGGTGCTGGAAGAGCACAGCAGTTCAGGCAGCATCCAACGAGCAGCGAAATCGACGTTTCGGGCAAAAGTCCTAAAGCTTTATTCCTGATGAAGGGCTTTTGCCTGAAACGTCGATTTTGCTGCTCGTTGGATGCTGCCTGAACTGCTGTGCTCTTCCAGCACCACTATTCCAGGACAAACAGTAATGGTTAACATTTGCTGCAGCTTTTATTATGTAAAGAGAAAAACAGGCTTAATTAATAGTTTTTTTTGCAAACAAAGATAATTTCAAAGGATTTATCATATCTTACCTGCAAAGATAGGTGCAATATTGACTCTGATAAATTCCTGGGAAATTCCTTTAGATCCACTCCACCACAGTCTACAGTTCCATCCAGGTTACAGCTGCAGTCAGGAGGGCAATAAGGCATGTGCACTTCACGTGTAGTTGTCCCTCCTGTTTGATTCTCCACTGAGTCAGAAAAATCATTTTTCTCACTCTTTGCACTACAGCCAAAGCTCAGGAGACACAACAACAACGGATGCCCACTCCTCCAATTCATTTTAACTCCTAAAGTAATATAATTCATATAATTCTTAATACACACAAGTTAGGGTAGAATGTTTCATCCAGATACAATATTTTAATTTAGTTAAGTTCTGCTACTCAAGTATCATTACTTCCTAAAGAAATCTGATGGTTTTGATTTATCCATTAAATATTGTGATATTCATGACACGCATAAAAATATAAAATACATGAATTAATGTACTTGGCCCTTCTTTCCATTTGAACAGTTACCACTGAGGGTTAAGTAATTTTGATATGACTATTTTGTCAGCTGTACATTCGTACATTAAACTGAATATTATTAATGTTGCCTTTTTTCTGGAAGAGGATATAATCAACCTACCTTCATTAAATCTTAACAACTAATGCACTATTAAGAATTGCAATAAGAAGACGGGGTTTGCAAACTTCCAAAATGCACAGGGTTTGGAGACGTGTTTCAGAGCAAAAGAAAGATCCTTTCCAGATGTGAAACAAAATATGGAGACACTATATGGATTGATTTCCAAACAGAACTTCTACCATACTTCAGAAATATGAAACAGAAATGCTTCGGCCTACTGTAAAATTCTGCAAAGGCATTTCTAAGGGAAGTCTCTGGAAAGACAGACCAGAGCTTACCATCAGTCTGCTTTTATATCTAATCACACATTTTCTTTTTGGCTAAGATCCATAAAAACAGAGAAACACGTCGAACCCACTAATAACATACCATTTAGAGTGAAAGCAGGGAAATGCCACGTATTAAATTTAACACAAACTTCTAAATTCTCTTTTAATGAAAATTTGAAAGTGCTTTACCTTGCCTGGTATTATTAATTGAAGCCAAAATTCACAAAGCATTTTCTAAGCACTGAGATAATCACAAACAGAACTAAAATAATGGCATGCTATTCAAAAAAGTAGCTGTCTGATTTGGACAAGTCTGGTTAAGCATAATCTTACTTTGCAAAATATATACTGCTCCATTGTAACTGGAATTGATTAATAGCCCCCTTTTTCAACAATCAGGGTTCTAACGATCGCACCATGAACCCATCCTACAGCAAACTGCACTCATTTAAATACTTCCTATGAAAACCAAAAACAGAAGCTATATACATGTACCTACAAATTTACTCACATTGTGCTATTTGAATATTTGAATTTTACAAAAAAGATTCATTGCATTTCTGTATACAGCAGATGTCTTTTCTAGATTTTGGTTATTAGATTGCTTAGATTTAGTTTACTGTCACTGTTCATATTTTGTCTTTAACAATTAGAGCAAAATTCTTTTGTTAAGAACATATATATTTCAATCTGAATTCCTATGAGTTTAGGGTTTCAACAGTGACTTATGTTTTCTGGCTTACAAGTTAAAAACTTACATTTCCAGCTAATTCCTAATAAACAACCAGGAGATTCACATTACACGATGATTTGAACAAGTGCTTGTCCTAATGTCATGCAGACTGATACGCACCTGAGTCCGTTTAAAATCACGCACACAGAGCCTATTCAACTGAACAGAGGCAAACAATGCTCCCAAGTGTAACCTCAAGATATTGCTTTGTCTTTTCTTCCTGCTGGGTGTTACTCTGGCTCGAAGTTTCAGTAATGAGGTGGCGTCAGTATATTTTACTTCTGTTTAGGTTGGACTGACAAGCAAATTTAAGTCTTGCATCTTTCTCTTGAAAAGGTACCAAGCTCGGCAAAGTTTTCTAAAGGAATAAGCCTTCAACAGTGTCTCATTCAAACACATATGACTATGATTTATAGGAATGTGTTGCTTTGCACTTTTGGGACTCTATAACACATGAGATGCATGTTTGAGACCACACAAAGTAATCTAACATATTTCGTCAATTAGAATCAAATGGTGCTTCTTTTAAACACTGACCTATTCTGGCAATAACTTAAAGCAGACTTTTTGTTCACAGGATTTACTATTTGCTAATTAATGGCATTGAAAGTTCAGAAATATGTGAAAGAGCTTATAATCAACTTTGAAATGATTTGCCTAAGTCTATTAAATTAATCTTTGCCTAACTAAAACATGCAGCATTTTTTCATTCATTGTACTCTGCATAATGAATTCTGTGCTCAAGTTCAAATATCTGCTTTAGATACCGACCATCTGCTCCAACACAGTCAGGTGCAAAGTGCTTAGTATGAACAAGGTGCCTCAGCACCAATTTCAGTAGCTAGATTTTTTATGAAACATACTTAATCCGGAGATGGAAGTATTATTTCCGTCAGAAGATGGTGGTAGCCCTACTTCTTGAATTGCTGCAGTCCTGGTGATGGTACTGTATTTGTCACTAAAAGCAGTTCGATTATGTGGAAGAGAGTAAACCAGCAGCTAGAAAAGGTATGTAAGAAAGACACTATTACAATAATCATAATCAAGAAGCTTCAATATGCAGGAGGACTGGGAAAGTCAAGTTGGTAGTGGATTCCACAAAAGGAATTCATGGGATGTCTACAAGATGTTTTTTTGGAGCAGCTTGTGATAGAGATCACTTAGGAACAGGCAATTTTGGATTCAGTGATGTGCAATGTGGCAGACTTAATTAGAGAAATTAAGGTAAAGTAATCTCTGGGGTCAGTGACCATAATATGATAAAACTCATCCTGCAGGTTAAGAGGGGAAAGCTGGAATCAGATGTAACTATATTACATTTGAGTAAAGGTAACCACAAAGACACGAGGAGAGCTGGCGAGAGTTGATTGGAAGGGTGCCTAGCAGGAATGAGGGTGGAGCAGCAATGGCAGGAGTTTCTGGGGGTAATTTGGGAGGGTAAGTTAGCTAGTAATATAAAACAAAATTGCAAGCATTCATTCAGACATAGAAAAAGGAAGAGAGAGGCAAGAGTAGACATTCGACTTCTGGAAAATGAGGCTTGAGAAGTAGTAAAGAGGAACAAAGAAATAGTGGTGGAAAGGAATAGGTACTTTGCATCAGTCTTCACAGTAGAAGATACCAGTTGCAGAACTTCTAGAGAGTCAGGGACAGAGGTGAGTGTAGTGGTTATCACTAAGGAGAAGGTGCTTGGGAAACTAAAAGGTTCAAAGGTGAATAAATCACCCAGACAAGATGAACTACACCATAGAATTTTGTGGGAGATTGTGGAGGCATTGGTAATGATCTTTCAGGAATCATTGGAGTCAGGAAATCTCCTTGAGGATGGAAAATGGCTTATGTAAAACACCTGTTTAAGAAGGGATGGAGGCAGAAGACAGGAAAATATAGACTAATTAGCCTGATTTTAAAGTCCACCAGTAAGGATGAGATTGCAGAGTACATGGAAATGCATGGTAAAATAGGGCTGAGTCAGCATGGCTTTGCCAAAGGATGATCATGCCTAACAAATCTGTAAGAATTCTTTATGGACATAACAATCAAGTTAGACAAAGGCGAATCAGTGAACGTGATCTATTTATATTTCCAGAAGAACTTTGACACGATGCCACAGAGGAGGCTGCTAAATAAGAACCCAGTGTATTAGGGGCAAGGTACAGGCATGGATAGAGGACTGGCTGACTAGCAGAAAGTAGACAGTGGCGATAAAGGGATCTTTTTCATGATGGTAGCCAGTGACTAGTGGAATTCTAACGGGGGTCAGTGTTGAGACCATAACTATTCACATTATACATTATTGATAAGGATGAAGGAACTGAGAGCATTATTGCTACGTTTGCAGATGACACAAAGATAGGAGGAGGAGGAGCAGGTAGCGCTGAGGATGCAGAGAAACTGCAGAAGGACTTGGACAGGCTAGGAGAGTGGGTAAAGCCATAGCACATGGAATATAATTTTGGAAAGTGTAAGGTTGGAAGAATAGAGGCATAGATGATCTTATAAATGGGAGAAGGCTTTGGAAATCTAAAGTACAAACAGACTAGAGAGTCCTAGTTCAGGAATTTCTTAAGGTTAACATGCAGGTTCAGTTGGCTGTTAGGAAGGCAAATGCAATTTTAGCATTCATCTCAAGGGCTAGAATACAAGAGCAGAGATGCACTGCGGAGGCTGTATAAGGCTCTGGTCAGAATACATTTGGAACATTGTGAGCAGTTTTGGGTCCCTATCTAAGGAAGATGCACTGGTGTTGGAGGGAGTTCAAAGGAGGCTTACAAGAATGATTCCAGGGATGAAGGGCTTGTCATACTAGGAGTGATTTAGGACCCTCAGTCTGTACTCAATGAAGTTTAGAAGGACAAGAGTTCTCATTGAAACTAACACAACACCGAGAAGCCTGAATAGAGTGGACTTGAAGATGTTTCTGAAGGCACAGCCTCAGAGCAAAGACCATTTAGAACTGAGATAAGGCGGAATTTCTTCAGCCAGAGTTATTCTGTGGAATAATTGCCACAGAAGGCTGGAGGCCAAATCATTGAATGCATGTAAGAATGCATGTTCTTGGTTCCTAAGGGGATCAATTGTTATGGGAAGAAGGCATGGGAATGGGGTTGAGAAACATACCAGAATGGTGGAGAAGATGGCTGAATGGTCTAATTCCATCAGGCAGAAGATACAGAAGATAAATACACACTTGGACACAGGCTTCTTCTCTGCCACTATTAGATTGATGAATGAACTCTCTAACTTCAAATAATGTTGATCTTGTTAATTTGTTTGTGTTTTGCGCACCTCCTGTGTGATGTAACCTGTGGGCTTGCCCTAAGCACTATATGATCTTTATGTCCTTGTATGCTATGATCTGCCTGTACTGTTCGAAAGGCAATGCTTTTAACTGTACTTAGGTACACGTGACTACAATTAATCAAATTAAAACTTAAATTCTGCTCCTATACCTTATAATCTTATGGTGTTCTATTAGAAATGCCAGAATTTTGACCCAGTGCCAATAAAGGAATGGTAATACATTTCTAAGTCTTGGTGGTCTCAGAATTGAAAGGCAGATCGGAAGTGATGGTGCTCCTGTCCTTCTTGGTGATAATGATCACAGGGTAGAAGGTGTTTGATACGTTGGTGCTGTTCATCTTTAAATAGTCCTGACTGCCGTCACAGTGCATCAATGGTGGAGTGACTACTATTAAATCACTGTCAAGGGACTCATTCAAGTGTGTGGCCAAGTCCTGGTCAGCATAGAAGCAGTTGCAACCTCCAAATAGTGGACATTCCATTACATTCCTGATTTCAGCCTTCTTAAGCTGCAAAAACATTGAAGGCTCATAAGCTAAGGCAATTCTTGTGGAGTGCCCAGCTCTGTCTGGCTGTTGATCGACCCGACCCCATTCCCCCAGTCCTTCGCTCCCTTCTGAATTTATATTGATTGAAGTCTGGGTATTGATGACGCTGCAAAAAGGTCAAGAGTAGATGGTTGGAGATGGTTGCCGCTTCCCAATTAACCGGTTTAAACATTTTGTACCATTACTTAGTCCAAGCCTTAAATAAGTTGTGTAGATGAGCACTGCAGAATCATCAATGAACAGCCCCATCCAAGACCTCATTGATGAAACAGCTAAAGATCATCAGTCTAAGGACATTACCCTGAGAATCTCCGTGGAATGTCGTGGAAGTCTGATAATTGGCTTCAAACAGCCACAAGCCTCTTTAGATACATCAGGCATGAATCATTCTCAATGACTTTAGCTTTGCTGGTCTCCCTTGTGCAATATCTGGTTGAATGTTGCCTTACTGTCAAGAACAGCTATCACACCTCCCACAGCAATCAGATCTTGTGTTAAGACACTGATAAGGTCAGGTGCAGGAAGAAGAAGGGTGTTTTTATGACTGGAAGCCTGTGTCCAGTGGATACCCACTGGGATCAGTGTTGGAGTCCTTGCTGTTTGTGGTACATATATAACTGATTTAGCTTTAAATGTAAGAGTGTTGATCAGTTAATTCACAAATGATATGAACATCAGATATTGCAGGTACATGTAGATGGGCTGGTCAGATAGATTGATCAGTGGCAGATGGAATTCAATCCCAGATAAGCATGAACTGATGCACTTGGAAAAAACGAAAAAGGCAAGGGAATACATGATATACAGTAGGACCTTGGGAAGCACCAAAGGTCAGAGGCACTGTTGTGTGCATGCCCACCAATCCTATAAGATAGTGAGACTGATAGATAAAACAATTAAAAATGTATAAGTGTTATGAAGGTGTTGGTGTGTATTGTACCTTTAAGAGAGAGTGAAAGCTGGCAAGGACTGACTGAAAGCACAGAGTATGCTGAACAATTTAAAAAATATAACATTTGGTTGTGAAACAAATAGCTGGAACTATGTTGCCATGGTATACAATTTATTCAAATTTGGCCAATCAGTTTAAACTAATTTGAATTTGAATTGAATTTATTGTTACGTGTAGATACAAAAATCCAAGTGAATTTGAATTGAAATGTTTTGATGACATCAAACCAAAGAGACAGTCCGATGTTTTGGGGTATATAAAATCAGGTATTTTAAACAGTTGGGGAGAACAGCAAAGAGCAGTCAAGCACCAACTGAGTGCTAGCAGAATAGCTCTCTGAAAGGTACTTGTCCATAAGAAATTTGTGCAGCAGAAGACTGAAGAAATGATGAGCCAGGAAAATCTACAGAGGAAAATCCACAGAGGAGAACTGACCCAGCTGGCTGGTTTTGAAACGGAATTTTCTTTTGTAAATCTCAATCAGGGTTTTTATCAGAGCAGCATTGTAGAGTGAGAGGTAAAAGATAGAATTAAGAGAAAGGAGTTGTAAATAGTTGTTGTCTAATGTTCTCTTTTGGACCTAGAGAATAAAACTGTTAATTTTTTTCTTTAACTAGTAAAATTTGGGATAATTTTTTGTCACTCAAAATTTCACAGATTACGGCACGAGGTGAGCTTTTCTACGTGTCTGGTTTAAATTAGCAGAGGGGTTTACCCCATGTCATAATATAAGCGATACTTGCCTTTATAAGCATAGAATCTAAAAGCAGGGAGGTTATGCTGGAACTGTATAAAACATTGGTTGGGTCACAGCTAGAGTACTGTGTGCGGTTTTGGAATCCACACAGGAGGGATGTGATTGCACTGGACAGGGTGTAGAGGGGATTTACCAGGATGATGCCTGAGCTGGAGCATTTCAGTTATGAAGAAAGATTGGATAGATAGGATTTCTTTCCTCGAGGCAGAGTGAGACTGAGGGGGAATGTGATTGAGATGCGTAAGAACATGAGGATCACAGACAGGCTAGATAGGAAGAGACTTTTTTTTCCTTTGGTTAAATGACGAGGGGAGCAGAGGTTGAAGGTAAGGGGCAAGAAGCTTTAAAGGGATGTGAGGAAAACCCTTTTCACCCAGAGGGTGGTAGGAAATTGGAACTCAGTGCCTGAAAGGGGGTGAGAGGAAAATCCCTCATAACATTTAGGATGTATTTAAATGTGCACTTGTGTTGTCATGTGCAAGGCCATGGGTCAAGTGCTGGAAAATGACAATAGAATAATTAGGTGCTTGTTTTTGACCGGTTTAGATTCAAAGTGCTGATACACCTTTTTGTGCATGCTATCAACTTCTATGACTCTATGAACAGGTAAACCTGTTCTGGGGAAACCTGAACTCAGTGTCAGTAAACAGGTGTCACTTGACACTACCTCTGTTCAATTCTTCCATCACTTGCCTGATTAGAAGGCACTGATTGGTTGTATTCGATTTGGTGCTCTCTCATCTAAGGCAAAGTAGGGGGTTCCATTCTAAGACTGTGATTTGAGCAACAAGGATCCAGACTAGCACTCCACAGTAGTATCTAGAGATTACTGCACTGTTTGACATTTGGTCTTTATGATGAAAGCTATAAAACTTCTCTGCACTGTCTTGTGGATAAAAAAATTGCCATACAGTTATTTTGAAGAACTGCAGAGGAGTTTACCTGGCAATGAAAACCATGAAAAGCAGGTTATCGAGTTAACATCACACATCTGTAGAATGAATCTTGCTGCTTAGCTAATGAAGCACTCTTATGGACATTTATAAAATCATGAGGGGTATGGATAGGGTAAATAGACAAGGTCTTTTCCCTGGGGTGGGGGAGTCCATAACTAGAAGGCATAGGTTCAGGGTGAGAGGGGAAAGATTTAAAAGGGACCTTAGCGGCAACATTTTCATGCAGAGGGTGGTGCGCGTATGGAATGAGCTGTCAGAGGAAGTGGTGGAAGTTGGTACAATTACAACATTTAAAGGCATCTGGATGGGTATATGAATAGGAAGGGTTTGGAGAGATGTGGGCTAAATGCTGGCAAATGGGACTAGATTTAGTTCGGACATCTGGTCGGGTATTGAAGATTGAAAGGGTCTGTTTCTGTGCTGTATATCTCTATGACTGTAGCATATCCTTTGGTTGGTCCAAAGGAAAAATGAAAGGAACCCTCAAGATTTCAGAAGATAAGGGAACTTGATCAATATAGGTGAAATAACTCCATGAAGACTGGTATCCCGTCACCAAGTCACCCTTTATTTACATGTGCACAGTACATGATGCTGACACAGCTAGCATATAGCCAGCTCCTAGACTGAGCAGAACCCCTGACATTCCTGTTTATATCTGAGAGCCAGGAACCCTTAAATGGACCAGTTAACATCCTCAATCAGGGAACTCATATTCTAGGAGCTCCACTGGGGTGACATCATTCCAATCACTACATCCTCCCCCTTGAAGTCCTGGGACATAGGCTCGTTCTTTTTCCTATACCTTCCCTGGGCTGTTTTTGTACCAGGTCCAGTTCCTCTGACTCTGGTCTCTTAAGCATCACTGTCCCCCCCCCCCCCCCCCCCCCAACCCTTCGATAGCTACTTCTTCAATTCCCTCAAGGCTATACCTTGGCTACCAGACTATTTCCAAGGCTGATCCTTTTTCAGTAGCAGATGTAAGAGTGCCAGGATGGACATCAGATTACATATGAATTTTCTGTAACAATTCACCAACCTATCGAAAGACCTAAACTCTGGTTTAGATGTGGGAGCTGTGGCACTTTTGATTATCCTCACTTTATCTTCCAACAGATGTAACCCTGTCTTGTTGACTCTGTAGCCCACGTAGGTCACTTGGGGTACTTGGAACACCCATTTTTCCCTCCTAAGGTGTAAACCCACCTTGGAGAAGCATTTAAGCACTATGTCCAAGGTCTCTAAATGCTCTTTATTGGGCTTCCCAGTTGTTAACACATCATCCAGATAAAGGATGACCAGGGATATGCCTTGTAAAGTGTTCTCCATCTACTGCAAAATGCCACAGGCTGATGATACTCCAAATGGCAGTCTGGTATATTAGTACAAACCCTAATGGGGAGTAATCATAGCATATTTCTAGGAATCCTCACTTAATCGTAATTGAGTCAATCTAAGTGAATCTTTCTCAATCAATTTCACCCCATCAAGCTTGGGCCTAAACCTTTTTCTACAATCAGTGGTAACTGAACCAGCTGCTTCTCATACAAGACCGGAACCAAAGTTGTACCTTTAACGTGTAAAGGTTCCCCAGTATAGGTTCTCAGCCTGGCTGAGGCCTTATGCAAACTTAAGGGTCGGAGTCCAGAGCAAACTTTGTTAAAGAGTGATTCTGCAATCACTGATATAGCTGCGCTAGTATCGACCTCCATTAGAACCAGGTGACCATTTAATGGGATGATTATTTTGACGGATTCTGATTTGGATGTTGCCAAGCAATTTAACTGTTCCAAGCCAGATGTGTGTGGATTTTCCAGGATCAGGATCAAGCCTGGATCATGAAGAAGATGTTAATCTCTTGGCTTTGTTTTGCGGTTTTGCTGTGGGCCAACCCTTCGGTCCAACTCGTCCATGCCAATCAAATGTCCTAAATAAATCTAGTCCCATTTGCCAGAGTCCCTCTGTTCATGAGATGGCTGACAATTACCTTCCCTCAAGTGGTGTTCCCCAAGTTTAGTTGGCCTGGGAAGGCTGTTTACTTCTGCCAGAATGCCCTACAACTCATAAGCTTTACTTGCTGAATTTCCTAATGACTAGGTCAGTTGTAGTGCCTGTTTGAACTCCAGTTGGGCTTCAGCTAGTAGAAGCTTTTGTTAGTTACATCATTAATCCCACATACCCGACGGTTTTTCAGCATCTCACCTCAGGTTGCACCAAAATTACACACCTCTACCAGTCGCCCTAACCTGGTCAAAAATCCTGATGGGATTCCCCTGGTTTGCAAACTAATGAGTAAAACTGGTAGCATCTCAGAATTAAAGGAGGCTTGGGTCATAACACCCTTTCATTAAATCCATTCACTCCTGGAATGTTTTAGTATGTGCTGCCTTTGGGAAAGTGAGGAGAATTGCTTGCTTTTCATCTAGAACATAGAACATAGAACAATACAGCACAGAACAGGCCCTTCGGCCCACGATGTTGTGCCGAACTTCTATCCTAGATTAAGCACCCATCCATGTACCTATCCAAATGCCGCTTAAAGGTCGCCAATGATTCTGACTCTACCACTCCCACGGGCAGCGCATTCCATGCCCCGACCACTCTGGGCAAAGAACCCACCCCTGACATCTCCCCTATACCTTCCACCCTTCACCTTAAATTTATGTCCCCTTGTAACACTCTGTTGTACCCGGGGAAAAAGTTTCTGACTGTCTACTCTATCTATTCCTCTGATCATCTTATAAACCTCTATCAAGTCACCCCTCATCCTTCGCCGTTCCAACGAGAAAAGGCCGAGAACTCTCAACCTATCCTCGTACGACCTACTCTCCATTCCAGGCAACATCCTGGTAAATCTTCTCTGCACCCTCTCCAAAGCTTCCACATCTTTCCTAAAGTGAGGCGACCAGAACTGCACACAGTACTCCAAATGTGGCCTAACCAAAGTCCTGTACAGCAGCAACATCACTTCACGACTCTTGAATTCAATCCCTCTGCTAATGAACGATAATACTCCATAGGCCTTCTTACAAACTCTATCCACCTGAGTGGCAACCTTCAAAGATCTATGTACATAGACCCCAAGATCCCTCTGTTCCTCCACCTGACTAAGAACCCTACCATTAACCCTGTATTCCGCATTCTTATTTGTTCTTCCAAAATGGACAACCTCACACTTGGCAGGGTTGAACTCCATCTGCCACTCCTCAGCCCAGCTCTGCCCAATATCATTTGCCTGGAAAAAAATAAGACATTCTTTCCACATACTATGCCCAGTCTTCACACAAGTCAAGCTTCCTAAATAGTGGCACGATGCCTGAAATGCTTATCCCAATTCAAAGACGACTGTTGCAAGTGAATCTCCTCAGGGGCATATTTTTGTCACATTGTCACTGAAGTAACTTTACAAAGGCAGGAACCCCCATCAGAAAGTCACCCTTTATTTACACTTGCATTGTACATGACACTGACCCAGCTACCATACAGCTGGCTCAGAGAGTGAGCAGAACCCTGTTTATACCTGTCAGCTAGGGCTCCCTGTTTGGACCAAATTAACAGCTCTAAGGAGGTCAACCTGGCTGACCTCGTTCCAATTATCATAATAAGTCCACTATATTCAGAAACCATGAATTTTATAAATGGGGAACAGAGCAAATGCATACTTTAAAATGTAGTGTCATTACAAAGGAAGGCACAAAGATTACCCAAAAATATGGAGGGCCTAATGCGAAGGAGGAATTGGAAGTTAATGTGAGTCAAGATATGGCGTTAGGGTAATTAATGGGATTAAAGGCAGATCAATAGCCAGGACATGGTGAGCTTCAACCCAGAGTACTTAAGCAAGTGGCCCTACAAACAGCATATGTGCTGGTGGTCATTTTCTAAAATTCCATACACTCTGGAGCATCTCCTATGAACTGGGGGGTGGCCAATATAATCCCACTATTTAAGAAGGGAGGCAGAGAGAAAAGAGCAAAATATAGACTAGTTAGCTTTACATCTGTAGTTTGAAAAATGCTCACGTCCATTATAAAAGATGTAATAGCAGATTACTTGGAAGATAGTGACAAGGTCAGGCAGAGAATTTCTCTGCTCCAGCAAGCAGTAGAGTCCAGAATATTGAAAGTTTTCAATGAGTTAGATATGGTTTTTTGGGCTAAAGGCATCAAAGCCTATAGGGAGAAAGAGGAACCAGAGGCTGAGCTGGATGATTAGCCATAATATTGAATGGAGAGCAGGGTCAAAAGGGACAGATGGTCTACTCCTGCTCCTGTTTCAATAAATTTCAAACAATAATTTCAGCAGTAGAAGCTTTTAGGAGATAACACAGAGGTGATTACAACAGGAAATGAGATAGTCGAGAGTGTGGTGCTGGAAAAGCACAGCAGGTCAGGCAGCATCCGCGGAGCAGGAAAATCGACGTTTCGGGCATAACCCCTTCATCAATAAATAAGGCAATCAAGATAAGCCTAGACACCAAGAGGAAACTATGGCGAACGCAGGACCAAAAATCACAAAACAAATTTGGGACTTTTAAAATCAGATTTCCTCTCTATATAAAAACGGCAGTCTGCAAGGCCCTGCATTGTTGGTAGGGTCTCACACAGCCATTGCATATGAGGAAATCAGAGTGCTAGTACCTATAAATCTTGTCATTCATAGAAAACAAAGGAAGGAAAAAAATTCTAGTATACTGACTTGTCAATAAAGAATAATCTTGAAATACTCATCAGAAAACATGCTCATAAGGATCTATTTCTAGTCAGCAGAGGTCCAATCTGGCGAATGCTAGCAGTTCCGCTTAAACTGATGTGTTCAGATGGTCTCAATGTTCTCGTGTGTCAGAATGGACTTTGAGTAGCTGCTGCTGACATCGACAGTCAACCTGCTTCATTTTATATGCTGGTTAACAGAAGTACTGTCATAATACTTGCATTGCACAGTATCAATCTCAATCCCCACATGCTTTAAATGCAAATTAAAAATTTAATATGATCTCCAACACCGGAGTGACAAGAAAGGGAAGAAACAAAACTGCTGCAGAAATTTAAAAAAAAGCTGGCTTCCACAATCAAGCAGATCCCAACCAACATAAAAATAGTTGGAATACACATTTTGGTAAAAATATTAAACAGCTCCTGTTAGTTGCTTTTGTTTTTTTGGTCTGACAATTTATTCAGTACATTCTGGATTAGTGGTGCTGGAAGAGCACAGCAGAAGAACACAGGAGCTTTGAAGCTCCTTGGATGCTGCCTGAACTGCTGTGCTCTTCCAGCACCACTAATCCAGAATCTGGTTTCCAGTATCTGCAGTCATTGTTTTTACCTCATTCAGTACATTGCCCAGAAATTTCTAAAATATATAAACAAGATATTTAAAAAGATGTTTTACTTTAAACAAAGCCACCCACCCATGTACTTGGATGCTGTTTCTGCAACTGACATAATTATAATTATTTAGATTTCTAAAAAATTACCATGAGCTACAAAAACATCGTAATATAGTTTATACACTTGACAGCATTTTCCATTACCACAGATAGTGTCAGAAAGTTAATCCAGAAATAAGTCAGTCATTCACAAAGACATAACGCAGGCGCTATTTTATTTTATTAGTAGGGATGTTACAATATCTCGCATATTTGTTGATTAAGGAATTGCAAAGGTGATAATTCAATGAACCTGCTAGGAAAGGTAAATTTAAAAAGTGAATCATTTAAATTGAGACAGCAGAATCCATTAAGAACCTAAAGTTTGATAGCTATTCTTGTTCAATGTAGAGATATGGCTAGTAATAAAGCACTTTACAAAATATATTTAAAGTTACATTTACATCATTTTCAGAAATCAACTGAATCAGTTAGAATATAACTAATTGCATTTTCCCAAATCTGCTCAGCAAGATACCAGTATTACAAACTTCAAGTGTAATTAGAAAGTATCGGAAATTATTCCAGATTGTTTCAAACATGAAGATAGTGGCTCCTAAACTCTTCCCTGGTAACCTGCCACTCTCAGATCATGAGATCAGAGGCTGGTGCTCTTGTCTGGATAGCTGCAAAAATCCCTTGGGATGAATTTTCACAGTTTGGCTTTGCCAGGCTGAAGTTGTAGAGTCTGAAGTTTCATGGCCAGGCCCATATTACCTGCAATTTTCAGCTTTCCCTGAAAGAAGGCCTAGAGAGAGAAAAATAATTTTTAATAAAAAATAATTTAAAGAAGAATGTTTCACACAAGATAAGTGATAATCATGAAACCAATTTTCACTTTTTTATTTAGACACAATGCATCTAATCAATTGACTCTCGATTTAGGGAGAAATGTGGTATAAAGTAAAGCTCAATAATTGCCTTAATATCTTTTTGCTTCAAGTGTTATTTCCGTTTCTCACCCAAAGCATCCTTTTGGATTTACGGAATGACTGCTTTTGTTCTGAATTCCTTTCAAATTCTGACTTAAAGAATGTAGCCTTTGAAATCTTTAAAACTATATAATTGTCATGCATTCTTTTGTTAAGAATGCAGTCATTTAAAATTCTAACAAAAACAGAGTACGGGTGACACAATGATAATTTCTGACTGCAAATGTAGTGTCTGCCTAAAGTTAGTTCTGAACAGGAGCAGCACAAAATGCACAGTTAAATGAGGTGAATATATTAAGGAGAATATAAAATATAATGGATATGCACTCAGACCCGCACTTCTTCACTGTACCCTAGATGCTCATCAACTATGGCAAGGTAAGAGGAAGAGGAGGAGGAACCTTGATCTCTCTCCATCAGGGAAACAGGGTAAAGGAACCCCAAAGCTCATTAAAAAGGCACCCCAGAACTGCTCAGCCCTTTCACTTTCTCCAGACTAAAGGTGATATAAAAGGGAAGTTCCTGCGCCTATCTTGCACACATCTTTCAACACTTTTCGCTCTCTAAGAGAGTGTTGTAGGTCAGCCTACAACACATTTACTGCAGCAGTTGAAGAAGGCAGCTCACCACCACATTCTCAGGGGAAACTAGGGATGGACAATAAGTGTTAGCCAGACAATGATGCCCATGTCCCACAAGTGAATAAACAAAACTTTCACTCAGCTACTGAAGGGCTTTTGCCAGAAACGTCGATTTTCCTGCTCCTTGGTTGCTGCCGGACCTGCTGTGCTTTTCCAGCATCACTCTAATCTAGACTCTGGTTTCCAGCATCTGCAGCCCTTGTTTTTACCCTACTGGGTGAGAAGGCAGAGCTGCAAAAAATATTGCCCTGCATGTTAAATGTCATAGAGCATGGTTACGCATATCTAAGTAATGTTATAGTTTTGGTGCACTGTGCAGCATTGAAGAGAATCAAATGAAAAGAGTCAGAAAGAACTTTATCAGAATTCTTCTCAACCTTAAAGCTCTCATGAGAATAGATTGTAGATGTCTTGTATCTCATACCCTCTCAGATAATTTCAGAGCTATGTAATTTTAGTACCATGTCTCACTGCTGCTTTTTCTCAACTGATATACAAAGCAGAATATGTGTAGCTAATTTAATGTAAGTTTGACTGAAGACTTAATTTGGATATTAAAAAAGGATAAAGCAACATTTATTCAGCAATAGAAAAAATGTAGAACAGCAACCAAACAAGTTATATCTTGAATTTACATGATGCAGGGTCTGGCACGCCATATGAGCAATTTAAAAACAAAGTTTCATTCCAGCCACATCATTGTATAATAGCTGACAATTGGCATCGCCAGCTTCTTGGGCTCTGTGAAACTGTGCGCATTCCTCATATGGACTGATCTTCTAGACGTTCTGTTTATTCTCACCTTCACTCCCCATTTCCTTTGCAGCCAAGAATCTTCTTTGTTGGCTCAAATTGCGAGAGATGCAGCACAAGGGGAGGCAATGGCTTTAGTGGTATTATCACTGGACTATTAATCTTAATCCAGAAATTCTAGTAATGTTCTGGAAATCGGAGGATGAATCATGCCACTGCAGTTGGAATTTGAATTAATCAAAAATCTGGTATTAAGAGTTAATGATGACAATGAAACTTATCAGAAAAACCCATCTGGTTCACTAATGCCCTTTAGGGAGAGAAACTGCCATCCTGATCTGGTCTTCATGTGACTCTAGAACCAGGCTAACTAAGGCCGAGCCAGCAACACCCTTGTCCCTTGAATTAATAAGAATGCAGTATAACGATGTCTGGGTTATTCGCATAGTCCTGTCTGAGCAGTTCTCTGAAGAACTGCTCAGCACAGCCCTGGTGGAAACATGGGCAGCACTGGGCCTTGGGTCTGTGTCAGTCTGTGGATTTCTTATGGCTCTCATGAGCAAGTTTTGGATGGGGTCCTTCTGGTCTCCCTGTATCAGTTGAGGATCTTAAAGAGAGTCTGGTACTTCCTACTGCATGGTACATAGAAGAGTGACACTTCCAGGATATCTAGCACAGACCTATAAATGTGGCCTCATTGGTCACAAATGTATTAAAATTAAGGAAATACAGCCCTTTCATGGTCACAAGTGATACTGATGTGGGTGCTCTCAAAGCAACATGGATACAACAGATAGTGTCCTGGCTTCAGGAGGAGCCAGTAATGTCTGAGAATTCTTATGCCTTAGCTGTTTGACTCTCAATGGCGAAAAGGTGGTCTCTACTGAAACTGGCATCAGCAAAATCCCAGACACACGCCTGAGTGAGATATTGACAGATGACAGAGGACCCCAGTTGCTTCACAAAACAATATACTAGCAAAGAAATTAAGACTAGTGTGACCTAGATAGGCATTGGGATAGGATTGCCACCCAAGCATTGTTAATTGCAGTCCTCATCCTTTGAAATAATGGTTAAGATGATTCTTGGTCATAGAGTCAGATAGTACAGAACAGACCTTCAGCCCATTGAGTCTGCACAGAGTCTCTGTCATTACCGTTCCGTCATTTGGAGATAACAGCAGCGAACATTATGAAGACAGTGTCTCATTGTTCCTCTGTGCCTTTGAAGGGGATAGCATCCAGTGTCTTCTCCTTTACAAACAGTACAGCTGACACTGCAGGCTGTTATTGCTGCTGGGCTTGCTGAAACTCTTGTCTCCTTCTCTTATGCTTTCTCAGCAGAACAATGTCACAAGGCAGACTAGCTTGACATCTGCCATCTATATCAACTTAAAAGAGAATCTGT
Organism: Chiloscyllium punctatum; assembly: GCF_047496795.1. Taxonomy (NCBI): domain Eukaryota; kingdom Metazoa; phylum Chordata; class Chondrichthyes; order Orectolobiformes; family Hemiscylliidae; genus Chiloscyllium; species Chiloscyllium punctatum. The sequence goes on from NC_092745.1 coordinate 81,215,704, forward strand.
GGGGAAAGTCAGAGATGACTGTTTTTGAAGGAACCCCTGAGCCCTTACATCTTTAACAATTAAGATGAATATAATGCAAACAGGGTTGCACAGGTATTGCCCTCGGAGCTAATAGTCAGTCTCAATAAAAGAGACTCTGGATTAGTGGTGCTGGAAGAGCACAGCAGTTCAGGCAGCATCCGAGGAGCAGTATTTACTGCCTGAACTGCTGTGCTCTTCCAGCACCACTAATCCAGAATCTGGTTTCCAACATTTGCAGTCATTGTTTTTACCTCAATAAAAGAGACGATATGCGACCTTATCAAGTGCACTGTAGACAAAGTGCCCATGCTCCACTGAAGGACAGCTTTGGCTCGCAGCTTCCCATGAAGCATGATCCCCACAGTCACTTTCCACATCATAGCCAGTGTCCTTGAAGACTTACAGTCCGGAGAGAGCATATGGCAACTGCTACCATACATTCATCCAGTACTTGCCTGCCCAATTGGGAATATCAGTTTCTGCTTTTTAATTTCCTTATGACATTAAGGCTTCTTGACTACAAAGTGGTACCCATAGTCACAATGGACTATTCATGGTTGCTTCAGGGCATACATTTTGTAGATTCTATGACCAGTACTGATGTCTAGATGAAATTAAAATTTAAAGTAGCAGGATTTAATGGCTTAATCCATTGGTGGCATGACTAAAGCAATAGCTCAAAAATGTCACAAACTCTATCCCTAGAGGAAAATAAAATTACTTGCACTTACCAGTTTGGATTGTGCAGTTGATTTTCAGATTGGAAGCATGACGTTATGACTATTAGTTTTGCAATTAATGATATGGAAATACATGCAAATTGCCTCTCAACATTCAATGATCAAAATCTCGCTGTCTAAGGCATGAAGAATTAATTGAGAAATCTTTTCTTGGAGCGAATCTGATTTTTTAAAACTCTCATGCAATTATGGCGTCATACTTACCATCTCAGTAACAGGATAATTCTGCAGAACATCTCAAATTCGACAACTTGAACCCACAATCATTTGACTCAAGAGGCAAGAGTTCTACTTCTAGTTCCTCTGTGCCTTGGTTTATTTTCAATATTTTTTGGTTCCAAGTGGTCTCTTATATTCTCCATAAATATGCAGAGTTTAAATTCTTAATTTTACTTTTTGTATTGCTAATTGCAAAGTGGCACATTGATCAGAGTAGCTGTACCTGACCTGATGGGTACTCAACATTGGCATAAGAGTTACCATAGGCTTGGTAGCCAAATAGTTGTAACACGAGGTGACTGGAGGTCATGAATTCAAAACCTGCCATGACAAGTTGTGAAGCTCAACTTTAAACTGGACAATTTGGCTGGCAGGACAAAGACACATAGAAAGTCTACTACATGGTTGATTCTTACTGCTCTCAGGACAGAGCAATAAGTGCAAGCCATAAAAAGTCATGTCTGTTCAATGAAAAGAAGAAAAAAAAAGTGATAAATATAGTCCATACATGTACACACTATATTACCAAAAATCCAAAATTTCTCCTATTAAATGTGTTACATTTCTCTTAATCCATGATACATTTTAGTTCATGCGGATAAATACATCAAAGAAGTCTAAGTATGCTGCAATGTCTGAGCCGAGTCAATTTTTGGCAGGGATCTGATTGGTGCTACATTTCAATGCAGTTTGGGCAACACAAGACGCTTTTAGGTTGGGGGTGGCAATTCCTTCATTTTTGACAGACATGGGGGCTCTCCTCCAAGATTTAATCAATATTCTGTGTGTTTCCAGACTTTTCACGTGAACCTTGTGAGTTTGCAAGTGGGCCATAGCAATAAAAAGTAAATTTAACGGAATGCAATTTTCCAGCAAAATGTATCATCGTGTATGTTTGGGGAGCTTGATGCCATGTCTGAATTTTGTTTCCATTATTCATTTTGCTACATCAGGTGTTAAAAGCAATATTCTGGAATGCAGAAAAAAGGCATTTAGCCAAATACTCTTCAATTTGAAAAGTAAGCAATTGATTTAATAAATCCTGCCTTCTATTTAACATTTTATATGGAAACTACTTACAGTCTGGGGGTTCATCTTGCCAGTCATCAAAGCTAACAAATCATCATCAGACATAGTTATGGTGCAGTCTGCTTTCTTCTCTGAATTCAGACACAGAAAACAAAAGTTAAGTTTTCTTGAAAGGAAATCCATTTACAGCCTTAATCAAAACAAAGCATGGTTGAGCTCACTCACTATAAATTGCCTTTCTTAAGTTGTCATAACCAATGATGGGAAAAGCTATACATCAGCACCTTGTATCTGCAGAACTATAGTAAAATTTCTTCTACTATATTCCAACATTTTAACATAAAGGAGCAAACCTAAACACTAAAAGAGCGTACCAGTTTTTTGTAAATCCTACACAGAGTGAAACTGCCAATTACTGTTAGATGTAGGTATTTCTACAGTGTGAACAGGAGTGACCAAATTCTGACAACTGAAATCCAGTTGACTGGAGTGACAATTGGAGCCGGTCGGGATTTTTCTCATATCAGTCTAGCTAAGATTTAAACATTGGCCCTAAAACTGGAATATCTGAAACAACAAATTAGTCTCATAGTGATCATATAACTACAGTCAATGGTCATTAAAAACTCATCTAGTTCACCAATATCATTTAAGGAAATAATTCTGCTATCCTTAAATGGTTTGGCCTACAGGTGGCTTGATTCCTATAGCAACGTGGTTGATTCTTAACCAATTCGGAATGGGCAACAAATGCTGGCCGAGGTAGTTACGTCCACATCCCATGAATACTAATATAAACATTGACAGGCAATCGTCTAACCTACTCACTAACTCATCACTTCCTGTATATTTCTAAACTGGTAGTTGGAATTCTTTCAGCAGGAGATGACAATAAATGCAAGTCAGCGTCTTTAACTTTGGTGAAGTAAATCATACACATAAAAAAGATTTGCTGTCAACAACATTTCCACAGCATTGCAAGTTTTGATTGAATAATTTTTGATTTAGTAAAATTCGTTCTACCATCTTGTCTTCTGCTCAGTTCTGTCTTTTTCTCTTGTTCTCTTTAGCTTATCAGACTTATAACAGCAGATTTTTAGGCTCTTGGCAACAGACTCAGCACCTGAGAGGGGGATACCCAATTATATTGAACTGTTGAAATGTGACATCTTTACAGCTTTTTAACATCTGCTAATAGGATATTAAACTCTACTGCCCTGCTCTCTCTATATTGGTTATTTGCAGTCTATCTATTCCTTGAAACAAATTTATGAGATCCATTTCACACGAGCGGTTTCTTTAATGTCTCATCCTCCATTTAAAGTGTAATTTTTGCTTTGGATTGAAAAAAATGGATGACAACTCTAATGAAGTGCAACAGGTTGATATGTTCACTTATTTATATATTCCAGATCCTGCCCGGCATATAATGAATTTCTATGATGCAAACATTTTCGCTTCTTATAATTTATCATCTCATAAAAACAGCTGCCTCCATGGAAAATATTAAAAAAACAAATGCAGCAAACCATCAAATAACAATTTTGCTTTGGAAGAACACATGTCTTAAAGTGGATATGCATCTTAAAACTCGAATGAGATATCAATATCCCATTAAACATTTTGAAAATGTATGATTTAATAAAATTAAAGGATTGATATGCATAGCCCTTTATTAAAAGAAAACCCACAGCTTCTCCAACAACAACAAAAAAATTCAAAACGATTTAACGGAGATTCAGCATTGTAACCTCAGGTTTTAAAAAAAATGATATGTGGCCTTGTTCCAGCAGAATGTATGTTACAGTTGCCAGTAAATAGCCTTGTGTAATTCTCTCACTCCTTATCCTTCAATAAAAAGCACAGCATGCACAAAGCACAAGTTTCCTGCAGATTCAGTTCCCACAGAATGTTTGCATGATAGAAATTCATTACATTTTGGGCAGGATCTGGAAGAGATAAATAAGTGAACATATCTTACACTTCATAAGAATTGTCATCCATTTTTCAATCCAAAGCAAAAATTAGAGTTTAAAGTCATTTGGTATTAAAGGTGCAAGGTTTCAGTGTCATGTTCCAAACCACTGCTGGCAGATTGAATCTTTTTCCAGAATTAGCACCTATAAACAAAAACTTTCCAGTTTAATTTTTTGTGACCTCTTTTGTTTATCCATGATACCCTGAAACTTGTGGTTCTCTTTTTTTTTGTAAGTATGAAAGGCACACTTTTATTTTGCAATCTCCTCTTTGAAAATAACTGTAGTTAGAGTTGCAATTCAAACTTGGATCTGCCTTAAGAAAGCTTCTTGGGTTCAATAAGCAAAGTTGATTCCGCATCCCCGATGTTCCTGTAGGTGATAGCAATGCTCAATCTTTATTCAAATAATACTGTAACTCTGGAGTGTTACATGTGCCATCGGAAGATCATAGGCCAAATTTTCCAGAGAGTAGCAGCCCTTCTTTTTTCACAAATGAAGGGAGCTCGGTGTTTTTGAGAGAAGATTCTGTGCAGGACTCCAGAAATGCGGAGTCGTACCTGCATTCTGACAATTCTTTCATAGCGCAGAATGGTTAGAGGATGGTAAATCACAGCCCATTTTCATACCAGTCAGCTGCCATATTCTGAAATTTAAAGGTCCTGACATATACTTTGGCAGTTGGGGAGGGGGTACAGTGCCAGGTGGTAAGATGCCAGATGGGTAAGGTGTAGGATGCTAGCGTAGATGGGGATAGAGTGCAAGATGGGTAGACAAGTATGAAGGGTTGGTTGGGTGGGTTCAAGAAAAAGAAAATCGGGTAAGAGTGGGGAAATTAGTCCAGTTCAGTCTGAATGTATTAGGAACTGTGGTTGGGACTTTGCAGATGAAGAGGAGGCTCAGATCACAGTCTGGGGGAGGCACAGTTGGAGTGTGTGAGGTTATCATGGGTTCACTTTAATACTTACTCAGCACTTGGACTATTAAATAATGTAGTCTAAATTTTCCTGAGTAACTACATTAGTTAATTTAATCAGAAGCATCTGAAGTCTTCTATATTTATGGACATTTTCGAGGGTTCCAGGCGGGGAGGTATTGCTGAGGGGGTTCACTTTCAATGGCCTGTGCCTAACTTCTTGAGCCAGACTCAAATCATCACTGCTTTTGTTGAGAAATTGGACCATCAAAATATGAGCCATGGTTTACTTTATCACCTCACTATTATGTTGGGCTATACCATAGCCACATTATAGCGCTGGTCCAATATGGAGCAAAAACAAATACAGAATTCCAGAAGTAGTGAGTGACAGCCTTTGACATCAAGGCAGCATTAAATGAGCTGAAAAGTGTGTTGCTGGAAAAGCGCAGCAGGTCAGGCAGCATCAAAGGAGCAGGGGAATCGACATTTCGGGCATAAGCCTTTCTTCAGGAATCTGCATTAAATGAGGAATGGTACCAAGCAGCACTTGGGAAAACTGAAATAAAAGATATATCAATAGTGGCAGGAATCACAAATGGCATAAGCAATGACTGTTGTCCTTGTTGTTGTAGGCTTTTTCTCCTCAACCCCTAAATATTGATATAATCTTCAGAACAGTGTTTTAGGTCCAACCTTCTACAGCTGCTTTATTAATAACCTTCCCTTCATTGAAAGATTGAAACATTAAGTTCTATTCTCATATCCACACAGAATGATGCAGTCCATGTCCACATGCAACAAGTTGTGCTCACATTTGGGCTAATTTATAACAGGTATCATTGCCTGTTATAAACGACCACTTGTGTGGCATCAGTGACAAGCTTCAACGAGGCAGCCTAGCTTAACGGTATTACTGCTGTCAGTCAACATTTTGGTGAGCACTATTGATGAGAAAGTTAACTCACACCAGTCACATTTACTGGAACAGGAGACAGACCATACGTTTTGCTGGAAGTGGTAATTTTAACAAAAGTGGCTCATCAAATACACTAGTACACTCATCACTCCTAGCTTCCTTTAACGTTCAACAAAATTGCTATAATTTTTTTTTAAAAACAGTTCTATAATATATTTCACTATGTGTCTGCTTGCTTCGGAGGTGAGACAATGGCTATTCCATCGTTCAGGATCGTCAAGGGCAACATTGACCATCTCCAAATGTCTCAGTTGTTGCAACCATCATGTTGACGCAGGGTGAACAAACTAAACCTTACCAAATATACATAAAGAATAGGATCAGAAGTAGCCAATATGGCCCTGTGAATCTATTCTGCTGTTCAATACAATTATGAATGGTTAGCACAATCCTGTGATTCCTTGATTCCGTTAGCAACTTGAATGTTATGCTTTATTTCTTTATTTCAACCCTCATTGCTTGATCTACTTGTGTGAGAATGCTGGAATTATCAGAAGAGGAAAACCTTTCAGGGTTACTCAGAGAAGGCAGGAGAGTGGTACACAGTGAATTGCTCTTGCAGAAAGATGGAACAGACACAAAGTATCAACCAGCCTCCTCCCATGTTATAACACCTCTGTGATTTTAAGTGATCTACTGTTATCAGATGCAATTGTCAAGATGTTATACTTTAAAGAAGAACCTCAGATCATTAGCTTTTAAAAAGACAATGAAAAGGACTAGTTTTAAAACATGCTATTTCAGCATATTCACTTCCACATGCCGCTTTTCCTTCCTAACTTTCGTTAGATGCCATTCTACATAGCCTGTTATTGAATTTCAATGTGAAATATTAGTCTTAATTGAAGAGAAGTGACAACATACGATACAAGTTCCATTAGCTTGCTGCATTAGGAGACTTCAGCTCGATGCAAGATTAACTTCAACTTGCATCAATTGCAAAACATACATTCTGATTAAATAACTATGAAACTTTGTGGTCTAGAGAGAAAGATACATATTCAAAAAGGGGAAAGAAAATTAAAAACACTTTAAGTGCCTGATTCAAACTCTCCCACGTTTTAATCAGATTTTTTTTAAATGAAAGAAAACAAAGATTGGCTTGATGTTAAGAATACCTTCTTCTGACCTGCTCTATGATCTTGAGTATTAGCCCCAAAATCACTGTCAAAATAACAAAGGCTAATAGTCTGTTATTTATGTGCAGATACTACATAAAAATCATGCAGTTGCTTGATTAAATGCAGAAAATGAACAGTTACTATTGGAAATGCTACTTGTTTCTCAAAAACATCAGTCTAGATCCCATTTAAATGCATTGAGACACATATACTGTCAGTACTTGCTCTGTAAAATGTGAATTAAATTCAATCCAGAAAGCTGAGCGGGATAATTGAAATTCAATCAATGCTTCAAACGATGTGACACGTTTGTGCCTGCCAGTCAGCCTCTCTGGTACTGAGAATTAACAACAAAATGTGAAATCTCATTATTCCAGGTTTTAATTTTGGTTGGATATGTGCGAGAAAATCCTATTGCTCTTAATCCAACCCTGTTCTCCCTCTTTCTTCCTGCACCTGATTATTCTAACCTTCACTTCCTTGTACAGAGCTTGAGTTGCGCATTGATGATGCTTTAATCTAATTGATCAAAGAACTCCAAAGATACCTTCTCTGTTCATTCAGGCCCAGTTGCCGCATACTGTGTGCTACACTGCTCCTCTTTCATACTTTCAATTGCTTGCCGTACCAAATATCAAGCAAATTAATTGGACAAGAGAAATTTAACTAATAGTAGGCATCATTCATTAACCAGTTCCAGAAAATTTTGGGTCATTATCAGTGTTCCCACTAATTCTATTAGAATTTTCTTACCAGCTGTGCCAGCCTCTAAGGCTATGCATGGCAGCAACATGCAGAACTAAAAGTTAATGCTGCGATTAGCGTGCCAATAGCCACACGTAGAACACAGGAGTCACTGTATGCAAGCAGCTAGTAAGAACATTGGAAACTTCACTAAAATTGGCCTTCTAATGACCAATCATCCTGTATGTTTTTCTTGTAGGCTTTTTTCTCCCCCTTAGAAACCCAAAATTGCTGAATGTTGCTAGGCAGAGGAATTTAAGAACAAATAATTTGAGGAAAACTCATTAATATAACTGAAGCGGAATTTAATGTGAACATTATGGCATGGACAGTGTTCAGCATTCATGGAATGTTTTAACATATGGGAGTGCTACACACAAATGCTCCCAAGCCTCCAAAACAACCAGCAGCAAGTCATAAATTATAAAAATAATGGTCGCTACTAGACACCAGTATGCAGGTGCTTCCTTTATATCATTAATGATGAAAGGGCAAAAAAAAAATCCTTTTATTTGTTATAGTAGAAAATTCATCTTACCAGAATTGAAATCCACAGATCCTTTCCCATTCTTAACATCTACTACCCATAATCCTTCTTTTCCACCAGGGCCATCCTTGACTTTAAATGCAAACACGCCCCCAATCTTCTTCACAAAACGTTCTCCTTCCTAGGAAAAAAAAACACGGGGATAGGAAATTAATACTCTTTTTGACTTCAGTAAGATTAATCTTAGTCAAATAGTTCTGAGCGGCAATATATCAAGTCAGTCTAAACCTCAAGTAGAATACACATAATTACCATGGCTTTACTTTGCACTCCTGCACAGGATTAAAGATAAAAGCTCATTATTGAATGGCTGTTCCTTCCTTCAGCTTTAGCCTCCATCCTTTATTTTTATCAGGGAGGAAGCAATTAACTAGGGGTGAACCGACAACAAAATGACACTCCAAATGGCATTAATGAAGAACTACACAATAGTAACAGCACAGTATCAAGATTGTCAACAACTTTTCAAGCAGGCATGAAATTCCTAAACTGTACCATCTGCAAAGGATTTTTCGTAGACCTGCTATGTCGTGGAAAAATGTAATGAGATAGGGATATTCAAATGACAAATTGTGACAAATGTTTAACGCATTGGAGTTCACATAAGGAATTGTTAATTGTGGCAAATGCCAAAAATCAAAACAATATTTAACTACTTAACTACACAGATTTCCTTTGTGAGGTGCTTGATTGCTCCATTTACACTGGTCCACACCAAGCACCTTTCAGATATTAGGCTGCTCACTCCAAAGATTTTAAGGACCTCAACTGCCAACAGTAATTTAACATTCAACTTAAATGGGCAATAAATGTGAATTTATAGTCACAGTCAGGAGTCATTTAATACATGGTTATCTAACATAAATAGTGTACCAATAAGTCTGGGTTCAAATTTAAATACTCACAGCGTGGGTCAGAATTCCAATTGCAAAATGAAACAGAGATACAACTTTAAGAACATCAGCAATTAAAGATAAACCCATGAAAGAAGATGATACTCAACAGACAATGTAATAATTTAAGGACTTGCATTGCAGGTCATAGCAAGGTCCACATTTCTGCGCTTTTCAATAAATTGACAAGTTGGCTGCATCACGGAAATATCCAACTATAATACCAGATGACTTTGAAACAAGTTGAAAATTACTTCAATTGGTGTCAACTAAAACTATGTTTTCCAAAATAATCACTTGTCAGTTTTAAAAACACTCAACTGGTCAAAATATCAGAAAATTCGGATTAGCATGGTTGCGATATTTAATATCTCAACAGAAGAAAACATTAAATCAGGTTGCACTGACAAGCTAAAGCTACTAGCACAAACATTATTACATTAATAACCTCGTCCTTACTGATGTTCATGGAATAAACAGGAAATGTCATTAATCCATTCTATAGCTGATCATCTTGTACAAGTAGGTAAAAACAATGACTGCAGATGCTGGAAACCAGATTCTGGATTAGTGGTGCTGGAAGTATGAAGTACTTCTGCCTGAAACATCGATTTCGAAGCTCCTTGGATGCCACCTGAACTGCTGTGCTCTTCCAGCACCACTAATCCAGCATCTTGTACAAGTGCTGATTATCCATTGGCATGGCATGCTCTAACTCCGAATGAAGCCTTTTATTTTCTATACCGATGGCATTAAGACCAGTTTAAACATCTGCATGACATTCTGCAACATTGGTTGACTTTGCACAAGCTGGGATTTGAAGCTATTCCAAACGTTCAAGACAGCATCGCACTGGAAGGTCAATTTAACTGTTTTTGACTAATCAATAACTAAAATAAGCACTTTTATAATGTAAAATAAACAGTTTTATGCTAACTCTTGTTTCTGAAATGTAAACTTCTTGAATAATGTAAAAGCCTGCATAAAATCTCTACTTTCACAGATAATCTCTGTGTTATTTCAGAATTTAGACAAGGCCAAACAATCTGTCACGCAAGATCTTACTCAAATTTAAAATATACTATAATAAGCAAATGCCACTTCCCTATAGATCAGTTTATGTTAGCCGCTTAATGCAGCTTAGGCTGTTTGAGTAGAAAGGCACATCTGTTTCACAGTACATTTCCTTGGGTACAAAGAGTCAATTTTCTCTCTTCAGTTCTATTTTGATTTAATTCCTCCCCCCTTTCCCTCATCTTTGGTGTCACTGCACTGCCCTGACAGCATTTGCATGTAAATTGGTAATTAATTGGAAATACAGGTAATTGAGTGGTGGTGGATAAATAGGAAAAGCAACATTATTTGGTGATGAGAAAACAAAAGTACAGTTGTGCGTGAAAGCACTGGGTATGAAAAGAAAAATAAAAGGAAAAAGGGTCCATTCAGAAATTAAACTGAAAGCAAATCCCAAAATCATCCCTGGAATACTGCTCATGTAACCATTCTAATCTATCTCATGTGTAGCCTTTAAAGTACAATGGTTTAATACATTTAACTTTTTACTTGCAAGAGAACATTTTACAAAAATATAAATATGCATCAGTATCATAGCACTGTTTTATTTTATCCCTCATGGAGGGCGCATCACTCAAATTACATTATATAGACTCCGAGTATACTTGCCGTCTCTGTTATGTGAACATACCGGCACAATTCTGTCATCTGCATTGATCAGTTGGAGCCATAAGCATTGAAGCAGAGGCTGGTTATATTTTCGCCATTCCTAACTCAGGAGTCCAAGTAGTAAGCAGTCAGACAGTAAGGTAGGACCTGGTAGTAAATCTGAGAGGACAGCTTAGTCTCAAAAGTTAAACTAGTCATGATTACGCTTGCCTCGATATGGAGCAGGTGCAGGGCTAGCCAGGGCATAGACATCATGAGAATTCTGCATTCCAGGGGTAAAGTAGGTAGATTAATGATGATCTGAAGTGGTACCGATGAAGGGGGCTAGTGAATGGTCATAAGAACCACATGGATCACAATAAGGGGACATGAAGAATTGCAGCTAAATCATGGGTCATAAGCGAAACCTGCAAGTCACTCTTCAAACACAAGATTGGAACTTCAGCATATTGATAAGATAAACAACTGTTCATAAAGGCTGCAATCCAAATTGGGAGACATAAATGTTTCTTTTAGTTGCAAAATGAATGCAATATATCTGCCATACCCTCACACACCACAGGAAGATTGTGAAGAAATGAGCATGGGGGTAAAGTGGTTTGTGGCATGGCACATAAGGCAGAACAAGAAAGTTACCATGACTTGATTTAACTTCCCCTTTGAGACCAAGCTGTTCCCTCAGATATCGCGTCAAGTCCTACCTTGATATCTGCAATTGTGACCATTTACTCAGCAATTGAATAGAATGCAGCTTGGACATTACCGGACATTCATCATGTGATTGCTTGGAAAAAGTCGGGAGTTAAGAAGAACTGTGGGTTATCGGCTGTTTTTACCGGAAAAGATGACAACACAAAAGGTATTTAAAGAAAAAAAAAAGAGATTGCTTTCCTTCCCGCGTATTGTACCTCTGCTGAGTGGTGTCTTGTCTATCAAGGAATGAATGTGTGTGTTAGGATTAAGCTTAGCCCAAACAAGGGTGGTTTTAGGATAATAACTGTTACCCCTCTCCAGTTATGGCTCACCTCAAAGAAATCCTTAGACTGCAGCTGAGGAGAGATACAGCACTGTTTACACTTCAACCAGGACCATTGTGGTACAGACTGTAGATCTCACGAAGAGGAGGTTCTGATGCCTAGACCGGTCAAGTGATGCCATGCAGTGCAGCCTAGACAGGGTGTTATGCTTCAGAATGGTGTACTGTACTCCACAGAATGTGAACTGGCAAAGGTGGAGGGATGTGCTATAGGAGGATATGTAGCAGTGAAAGGAATGCTTTCAGGAAGGTGAGCTTGAGGATCCTGAGATCCCATTGAGTCTTCTCGGTCAATGAGATTGTGGTTGATCTGATAATCCTGAAGCTTTACTTTACTGCCTTTTCTCTGTTAGCCTTGATTACTTACTGACTAAAAAATCTTCTATCTCAGCCTTGAGTATACTTTTGTGGTCCAGCCTTGGCAGTTTGCTGCAATAAAAAGGCGCAAAAGATTCCTGTAATCTCTGCTTTAAATGTGTGACTCCTTATTCTGAGATGATGATGTATGGTCCTAAAGACTTCCACAAGGTGCAACAATGTCACAGAATCTTCCCTGTCAGCTCCACTAAAAATCTTGTATAGTTCAGTAAGGTAGGTCCTCATTCTTATAAATTCCAAAGATCCCCTGATGGCAAGGGGCCTAGCCTGATCAGGAGTTTCAAGCCAAGAGTTTCTTAACCCTCCTTGGCTTGAATTGCTGCAAGCTTTGTGATCACAAACAGGGAGGCAATGGAGGGCCTTGGCAAGTCTGGATTGGTCTGGGAAAAAACTTCCAGTGTCTGTACCATTCCTTTGCCCTGTGTGCTTGCTGAAACTACTGTGCTTTCTTGAGAGAAAAGAGCGTGCAGAGCAAGATAAAGATTCCTGGTCTCCTTCATGCCTTGCCTTTGAAGTTAGGCATCATGGCAAGAGCAATAGAGTGCAGGTCTGGAGTGCACATCCAGCATCAGCTGAGCATTCTGCTAGAAGTGGCTGCCACCTTTCCCACGGTGACAATAATTGCTTCCATGCTGGATTCACAATATAATGAGAATCTGGGATGACTCCACCATCCTTTCTCCAGCATATGACAAACCTGTCCAATGTTCCTATGCCTCTCTCTGCAGATTGACCATGGGACTTACAGCCAATATAAAGGCATGGCATCTGATGGGGCTGAGCAGGTGCCCAATCTCCAGCAGTTCTTTGTATGTCAGAGTTCTGAAGCATTCCTTCTTTGATTGCCTGCAGACACACATCAGTGATATGTCCCCTTAATCTCATCTGGAGTACCTAATGAATGGATTATCTCTGTGCTGGTGCAGCCTCTGAGGGTTTACATTCCCTCCTCCATGGTGGTGCTGACAAGTAATGATGCAAGTTGTGGCCTCTTCCTGGGTGCTGCTAGTTCCACTGAAAAGGGAAAAAGCTAATGCAGATTCACGTGCTGGTGTTGTGCTCAGCTGACAAAAGCAGAACACATTACTCACTGAGCTAGTGCTTCATTGGCATCTCCACATCATCACAAGAACGGTCCTGGGGTCAGTGCTGGCCTTGGAAGCACAATGGACAGGAGTCATCAGTAGTTTGAGACAGTGAAATGGGAGTTAGCCTTTCAGTGGATATCTTGCATGGGGTGCTAAAGATAGCAAACCATCACCCTCGAACAGATAGTCGTGCAGTGCAAAAGTTTCAGTGAGTGTGGAAGAAAGAGATGACGACACCACTTACTCTTGCAGGGTGCAGGAGATCATTGACATTCTTGTGATACTGTTGGCCATGCCTCTTCTGTGAAGCCACAGCACTGATTCATGCGGTGTTCTGTGCCCAGGCTGGATGGATCTGGGTTAATGAGATGGCCTTCTTCTCATCAGTCAGGAAGAGGACTGCACATCTCTCAGTGATGCTGACTAGCAGCACCTGGAGGACACTGGAGCTAATATCAGTTTGTTAGGAGCCAGGTCTTCAGTTGATATGACCAGCCCAGGCTGAAGGATTGTTCCTTGGTTATAGTGCCTGAAATGGTATCAAGCTGATCATTAAATACAGCAACAGGACCTTTGATAGGAAACGTCCCACCAGTAATGAGAATCTCAACTTGGGCATCTCACATCTATTGGCGTAACCCATGTAACATCTTGCTTGAATAGATAATAAGGAAGTAGCGTAATGTGTAGATCAAACTCATCTTGAGTAGAACAGATATGAAACATGTTTGCTGCCATATAACAACCTCAAAGTGAACATTGCCCAGGTTGCAGAACAATACTCAGACTCGAGGGAATACTTATGCCAGGATTTTGTTTAATAATTTCCTATGAAGCACCTGCAGAGTGATTTTCAGTTGTAGATGTTTTTGCTGAATATTGTTATCATGATTCCCAGACTTTGATCAGTAAAGCGTCATACAAATTTTGCACAGGTTAACAACAACAGATCAAAGCAAACTGCATTTCTTTTATCATTAACAGTCCCCATTTTTTTTCAAAGTAGACCAACAAGAAAGCTTGAAAATTAAACACTGACCATCACTGCGACTAAAAATCTCTGGATCTCATTCTGTAAGACACATCGTAGAAACATGCACACAAGGTCAACTGATGTCAATAATACACACACACACACTCAAGTAAGCTGTTTCATATCAATTTACTAAATGCTTTAAACTGAATCCAAAGCAGACAAAACCTTCTTAGAGAAGTGTAGACAGGAGCCAGAGAAAACATCCAGGTTTGAGCCAACTGTACAACACCAGCTAAAGGCCTGTCAAGCCAATGCATTTCACATTAACACACATCTGCTTTAGATTTCACATCAACACCAAAGGCCTTTATTCTGTCCCTATCATTGTGTTCTTTGTTTATTATGCTGTGAACAAGTTTTACATTTTTACCATGTTGCCACTGATTCTTGTCTTTTTTTTTGATAGTATGTGAGCTGCAAAATATGTTGCTTGCATAAATAAGATTAACTCTTGTGATACACAGAGAGATATTCAGTGCCAAGCATCATAATAGTAGGGAAGGAACAAGCTGTTGTTTTGTGAGAAAGTCTATAAAACGGATATAAGAAACTACAACAACCTGCATCACAGTTTACTGCTTGTAGCTGTATAAACTCCATTACAGACATCAATACCAACATTATTTATAAATTGCATAGAAATGCAATATCACATAATAAACTGCAAAGATTCAGAGTGACAACTGTCTGGCAATCATGATTAACTTAAAGAATTAAATATTGACGAGGATTGCGAAGACAGTGGCGATTTGCCACTACTTGTGAAAGGTTCACTGAAGTGTCACATAACAGATGTTGGAAAAAATGAGGTCCACGGAATTAAAGGAGCAATGACATCACGGATTCAACTTTGCTTTAAAAGAAAGTGATGAACAGTTGTTTATCAGAACCCACAGAGGTACAGTCGGTTCTGCTATAAATTGTGTTTCTTCAATGCGAATGGACTACAATGTGATTAAAGACTTTAATCCATTATATGTAGGTCATGAACTTTATTTACCTGTATTGGTTATAATTGTGATTCTGGTCCCAATGGTTTAAATGGTGCTACTATTACGTGATTTTCATAGAATGTGAGATCACACGGGAACAGAACTACCACTTTAACAGACTGTAGAGAGTAGTGTGTCTCAGAGGTCAGCATTATTAAAGATCAACGAGGATGTCTATGTGTTGAACCTCAGGAGATGGGAGAGATACTAAGTGAATATTTTGCATCATTTTTTACTGTGGAGAAACAAAGAGAGGCTAGAGAACTTGGGCAAATAAACACTGATGCTTTGAAAGCAGGTAACATGATAGAAAAGGAAGTGCTGGAGGTCTTAGAAAACAAAGTTGGATAAATCGTTGGTTCCTGATCAAGTGTATCCTAGGATATTGAAAATTTAGGGAAGAAATTGCGGGTCCCTAGCAGAATTATTTGTATTGTTGAGAAGCACGGGTGAGGTCCTGGAGGACTGGAGAATGGCTAATGTCGTGCCATTGTTTAGGAAAGCCTATACAGAGAAGCCTGTGAACTTTCAACCTGTGAGCCTGACATTGGTGGTGGGTAAGTTGTTGGAGGCTAACCTGAAAGAGAGGATTTACATGTATTTGGAGAGGGAAGGACTAATTAGGGATAATCAGCATACTGTGGACTCTACTAAAGCCTTTGACAAGGTTCTGCATGGCAGACTAATTAGTAAAGTTTTATCGCACGGGATTCAAGGTGAAATTGCTAATCGGACACAAAATTGGCTTGATGATAGGAGACAGAGGGTGTTGGTGGTGTAGGGTTGTTTTTTGGACTGGAGGCCTGTGTCCAGCAGTGTTCCACAGGGATCAGTACTGGGTCCACTTCTGTTTGTCATTTATGTAAAACAATTTGGATAAGAGTTTGGGAGGCAGATGACATCAGAGTTGCTGGTATATTGGACAGTGATGAAGGCTATCTAAGATAACAAAGAGATCTTGATCATCTTCATCAATGGGGTCAGGACTGGCAGATGGAGTTTAATTTGGACAGATGTGACATATTGCATTTTGGTAAAACAAACAAGGGCAGGGTTTATACAAATTAACAGTAGGGCCCCAGATAGTGTTTTAGTACAGAGACACCTAGGGGTCCAAGAACATCATTCTTTGAAATTTGCATCATGGTAGACAGGGTGATTAAGAAGGCATTTATCACACTTGCCTTCATTGCTCAAATGTTGGAGTCTAGGAGTTGAGACGTCATGTTGAAGTTGTTACTGGATACTGGTGAAGGCTTCTTCTGGAGTACTGTGTACAGTTTTGGTCACCTGCTATAGGTAGGATATTATTAGGGTTTAGAAAAGATTTACCAGGACGTTACTGGGAATGGAGGGATTGAATTATAAAAATAGGCTGGGACTTTTTTCACAGGAGCACAAGAGGTTGAGGGGTGACCTTGTAGAGGTTTATAAAATCATGAGGGGCATAGATAAGGTGAATAGCATAGGTCTTTTCCTTAGTATGGGGGAGTTCAAAACTAGGGGGCATTTTATAAGGAGAGAGGAGAAAAGTTTAAAGAGGATATGGGGGTAACTTTTTTCTTTTTTATGCAGAGAATGTTTTGTGTGTAGAATGAACTGCCAAAAGAAGCAGTGGAAGTGGGTACAGTTACAACTGCAGATACATGAATAGGAAAAGCTTGGAGTCATGGGCCAAACCCAGGCAAATGGGACTAGCTTAGTTTGGGAACAGATAAAAACAAAATAACTGCAGCTGCTGGAAATCATAACCTAAAAACAGAAATTGCTAGAAAAACTCAGCAGAATAAAGTAAAACCCTCAACGATTACACGAGGAATCGTGTTGGAAAATTCTGAAAATGGCACAGTATTGGAATGCATGGATGCATTGGAAGAGCAGGGAGACTTCATAATGTTAAGATAGAATTGTTCAAAATTATGGAAGGATGGGTATGGTAGAGTGAGAAACTACTTCAACTGGGAAAGGAGAATTGAAACTTATTTTAAATAATTATTAAAAGAACCAGGCAGACATGAGGGGAAAAAAAAATACAAATAAGGCACTAATTGAATAGATATCGTAAGCAGACTGAAGAATAAGAAGTGGCAATATGATATTAAAAAAGAAAACTAAATTGCTATGCAATGGAGGACGAGCAGGGAATTGCCCAAGTGGATAGCTCTATCAAAGGACTGGCACGGGAACAAAGGACTGAATGGTCTCCTTATGGCCATAAAATCTAGTAGCTCTCCCATATATTAAAATTAACTGAAGTGCCCTCAATATTCTGCCTACGTTTCTAATTTCAACGTGCTTTTGCAGGTAGGAAGAAAGTGAATAGGAGGCAAATTGTCTAATTAGCGTAAACATAGGTCTCAACCCTAGTCACATCGAAGTACTCTGTACTGTAGAAGCGCACACTATTTCTTCTTTCATGCCAGTCAGCTTTACAGTGTTGTTTCATAGCAGTAGTGAATAGGGTTCAAACTGCTTAACAAAAGCATTTCAGTATTACAGCTAATGGCAAATAGAAGGAGCTTAGCCTCAATCGGGGTAAGAGAACACATAGCTTATTCACTAAATTCACAATCATTTATCTTTTTAAAACTTCAACAGATGTTAGGAGTCAAAAATTGGCCTCACCTCCTGAAGTTTTTTCTCAATTTCTCTAAACACAGTTTGGGCTTTGAATCCATTGACATTGGCCACAGCATTGGTCAGAACTGCTTGGACATTTTGTCTTCTGAAAATGAGAACACAATAGTTTAAAGCCAAAAACATTAAAGAACATTGTCTGAATAGCACATCTTATGTCATGCATTTCATTGAAAACTTTATTTCTGGTATAGGAAAATTAGAACTTTAATAAGAAATAGAAATGCAAATGTATAGAAAATGCAAAACTCCCATGGTGGGTACAGCACAAATGGAGGGATTTTATTCCTGCAAAGCAAACATTTCCATTAGCAGCAATGTACAAATGAACAGTTAATTTTGAAAATCTTGCATTGAAAAAGGTTAGTTAAGTCCTACATCTTTCTCAATTGTACAAACTGTCACAACAGGAAACACTGTTACCATTCCCCTACAAGCATTCAAAAGAATTTTGGAAAATAAAGTTTGTTTTTCCACAGTAATTGCAATTAGCAATTTCAAGAGAGGTTTGAAATAAAGTTTAAAAATTAATATCTTAAAATGATTGGATTTGCCTAATGAATTATATTCTATGGTTCGTATTCCCTTCACTAAAGAACTTACTTCAAAGTCTCAGCTCATCTAAAAAGTATAGGTTACACTACATTGCTTTTAATTCAATAAGAGAGAATTTTCAATTGCATCAGTGCATTCCAACAGTATGCAGTTTGTAGAATTTCCCAGCATGAAACTTGCCTCACATGTAAGCACTGAGAGTTTTACTTTCTACATCTGACTGAACTGAGTTAATTCTCAATGCATTAATTCAGACATCTGATGACAGTTATGAGTTCCTATACAGTGATGACACAAATCTCAGCCACGCAAAGAACAATAGGATAATATCCCCCATCAACAAAGGCTGAAGACTACATTTCTGTAACTGACTGGATTAATTTACAGTACCTAGAACATAGAAAAGTACAGCACAGAACAGGGCCTTTGGCCCATGATGTTGTGCTGAGATTTAATCCTAATGTAAAATATAATAACTTAATCTACGCACCCCTCAACTCACTGCTATCCATGTGCATGTCCACCAGTCGCTTAAATGTCCCCAAGAACTCTGCTTCCACCATCACAGCTGGCAACACATTCCATGCATTCACAACTCTCTGCGTAAAGAACTTACCTCTTCTTACTATTTTCTCCACTCACTCACTACACTTTGTGGGAGAGATACTCACAATATTCAAACTTTTAATCAGGAGCCTCTGCTGTATTTTAGGTTATAAATTCTATTTGATGTGTAGAAAGACTCTTGTTCAGTCCAGCCCTACTTCTAGCTTACTGGCCGACAGACAGGGCTGGATTTAACGGAGCTTCACGTGGTAGAAACCATGGCACTTAAATGTTAGAAAGACCCCACATCAGTTAAATCGGAGGAAGTAAGGTGCTCACAGAAGATTGCACCTACCATCCCTAGGGTTTCAATTAGCTTGATTCATAAGCCAGTTCACACCTATGTCCTCAAGTGTCGTGTAGAAAAGCACAGCAGGTCAGGCAGCATCTGAGGAGCAGGAGAGTCGACGTTGTGGGAGGACTTATGCCTGAAATGTCGACTCTCCTGCTCCTTGCTGCCTGATCTGCTGTGCTTTTCCAGCGCCACACTTTTTGACTCTCACTCTCCAGCATTTACAGTCCTCACTTTCTCTCACCTTTGCCCTCAAGTCCACCTGCAATTTAGTTTAGGCTCAGAGATTAAATAAAGGCTGCATGGTATTGCAGTTGGAATCCCAGATGGATTTCCCTATGGTATCTTCCAAAGGAACATAGGAACGGGAGTAAGCCATTCAGCCCCTCCAGCCTGCTCCACCATTCAGTGAGATCATGGTTGAACTGTGACTTAATTTCATATACCTTTGGCCATATCTCTGAATGTTTTGCTTAACAAAAGCTTATCTTCTTCAGATCCAAAAGGAAAAACTGATCTAGCATCCATTGCTGTTTGTGAAAGAGAGCTCCAAACATCTACCATTCTGTGTGTAGAAGTGCTTCCTCTCAGCTCTCCTGAATGGTCTAGCCCTAATTTTCAGACTGTGCCTCCCTAGTTCTAGAATCCCCAACCAGTGGAAATAGTTTATTTTTATCTATCCTGTCTTCTCATGTTAATATCTTGAAGATGTTGATCAGATCACCCTTCACCTTTCTAAATTCTAGAGGAAACATGGTTCATTTGTATAACCTCTCCTCGTAACACCAGACGTCCTTGTATCAGCTTTGTGAACCTGCATTGCACTGCCTCCATGGCCAATATATCCTTCCGAAATTGTGGTGCCCAGATCTGCTGACAATACTTTTAAGAAGGTTCATCACTTCCAGCACTCTCTGCTTGCCCAAGACAGCTGGCGACTGGGCTCTGATTGACTGGCAGTGCTTGGCAGATGGGCCTTCTGCCTTCTTTATTATCCTACAACAAAAATGAAACCTTTACAAAGCTGAGTTGAGAGAGGTGCAAACATCTTGTGGTGCTGTAGATGGGCGATGCAATTTCGCTGCATATGTTTAAATTCTATCAAAAGGGATTTCATAATTCTGCTGGTTTCCACGAATACTAAATTTCCTGTGTACAAATAATTTAATTTGCCAATAAACAGGTCAATTAGTCCAAAGCTAAAATTGCGACCATCTTATGGTTGACTAATCCAGGTGTTTGGAATGTTTATATGTAGGCTAGCAAAAGAGGAAGGGGACCCTCTTGTGTTCCAGTGGTAATGTCCTTACTCCTGGACTGGGAGGTACAGGTTTAAGTCCCACCTACTCTAGAGGTGTGAAATAACAACATTTCTGAACAGGTGGATTAGGAAAAAATAGGTTAAATTAAAGAAAGCAAGAGTGGAAAGGATTCTAGTGTCACAGTGGTAATGTTCCTACTTCTGAGCCAAGAGGCCTGGGTTCAAGTACCACCTGGGCCAGAGTTACTTAAGAAAATTCCAGAACAGATTGATTTAAAAAAAATGCGAGAGAGAAAGGAAGCCTCAGATCTTGCTGAGGGGATGACAAATGAGCCTTCACATAACCATGATGGAGACAGCAAAACTTGTTGGTCAAAATCATTGGCCTGTAGCACACTTTATGGAAGGTATCCAATAAACCCCTGCAAGTCTGGATCGTTCATGGGGTAGACTTGCTTTGGCATGATGGGGGGTGGGGGGGGGGGGGGGGTAGATACACATATTCTATGTTGCAAATTTAGCAATTTAAAAATGTAAAATGAAATTAGGTTCTCTAACAATGACTGAACCATTTTCAGTGTTATTCATGAAAGATTTCTACTTCCAAGTAAAGTTAACACTGAATGACTTACATGTTCAAACTGCTAATATTTTCACTTTGTCTTACGTGTTTTACATCCAACTCTTAGTCAAAGATACCATGTTAAAAATCTCAACACCAGGTTAAAGTCCAATAGGTTTATTTGAAAGTACATGCTTTTGGAATGCTGCTCATTCGTCAGGTAACTAGTGGGGCAATATCACAGGACACAGAATTTATAGTAAAAGATCAAAGTGTCATACAACTGATGCAATGTATTGACATAACCGAGATTGCTATTAAGTCTTTAATCACTTAGAATGAATTGCAGGTTTCGATTCATTAATATTTAAATTCCGGAACATCTTTCAAGTCACAAATCCCAGTTGTCCTCGGACTATGACTTGAAAGATGTTCCGGGATTTATATATTAATGAGTTGAAACCTGCATCCCCATTCTAAGTGATTAAAGACTTAACAGCTATCTCAGTTTGTTCAATACATTGCATCAGTTGTATAACACTTTGATCTTTTACGATAAATTCTGCATCCTACGATCCTGCCCCACTCATTACCTGATGAATGTGCAGCGCTCCAAAAACTTGTACTTACAAATAAACTTATTGGACTACAAGCTGTTGCTGTGTGATATTTTTTTAAACATTGTCCATCCCAGTCCAACACCGGCACCTCCACATCAAAGAT
Organism: Chiloscyllium punctatum; assembly: GCF_047496795.1. NCBI lineage: Eukaryota > Metazoa > Chordata > Chondrichthyes > Orectolobiformes > Hemiscylliidae > Chiloscyllium > Chiloscyllium punctatum. The sequence goes on from NC_092745.1 coordinate 81,237,738, forward strand.
ACCACGAGTTAGAATCATAGAGATATACAGCATGGAGATATATCCTTCAGTCCAACTCATCCATGCTGACCAGATATTCCAACCTAATCTAGTCCCATTTGCCAGCATTAAACCCTTCCTATTCATATACCCATCCAGATGCCTTTTAAATGCTGCAACTGTACTAGCCTCCACCACTTCCTCTGGCAGCTCATTCCATACACACACCATCCTCTGCGTGAAAAAGTTGCCCCTTAGGTCTCTTTTATATCTTTCCCCTCTCACCCTAAACCTATGCCCCTGTTCTGGACTCCCCCTCCACAGAGAAAAGACTTTGTCTATTTATCCTATCAATGCCCCTCATGATTTTATAAACCTCTATGAGGTCATCACACCCCCACCCCCCAGCCTTCGATGCTCCAGGGAAATAGCCCCAGGCTATTCAGCCTCTCCCTAATAAGTCAAATCCTCCAACCCTGGCAACATCCTTGCAAATGTTTTTCTGAACCCTTTCAAGTTTCACAAGATCCATAACTGCATCTTTAATGCAGATAGAGCCACAAGGACAGGAAATACTAGATATGCCATTATCAAGAACAAATTTATTGCGTAATCCAGCTGAAGAATAATGGCCCTTCTACAACATTCCTGTGCATATTAATGTTCAATTCAGAAGAGCAACTTTAACATAAGTACATCAAATGAAGCTTGCTGCATTTTCCTGACCTTGTGCAAAATTGATGATTTCATCTTTAAATACTGAACTGCTTCTTGTTCACATATTTGCTACACAGAGAGTGAATAATACCTATTCAAACTGGAAATTCCAGTACAGACTTGCTACTTCCAAAGGCTAAACAAATTAAAAACAAAACACCACAGTGTAAAGACTGATATTGTGGTGCATTTCCCCATGCAGCAATTACACCACAATGCTTACAAAAAAAGAGTCACACCATTGCTCATGGAATTGGGCTGACACAATGCCACATATTCACACCCAATGGCATGCCTTGGCCACTGCTTTGAGAGTGTGTTGTTGGAAAAGCACAGCAGATCAGGCAGCACCCGAGGAGCAGGAGAATCGACGTTTCGGGCTGGAGCCCTTTATTAGGAACCGGACTCTGATTGCCAGCATAGAACATAGAACAGTATAGCACAGAACAGGCCCTTCGGCCCACGATGTTGTGCCGAACATTTGCCCTAGCTTAAGCACCTATCCATGTACCTATCCAATGGCCGCTTAAAGGTCACCAATGATTCTGGCTCTGCCACTTCCACAGGCAGTGCATTCCATGCCCCCACCACTCTCTGGGTAAAGAACCTACCCCTGACATCCCCCCATACCTTCCACCCTTCACCTTAAATTTATCTCCCCTTGTAACACTCTGTTGTACCCGGGGAAAAAGTCTCTGACTGTCTACTCTATCTATTCCCCTGATCATCTTATAAACCTTTATCAAGTCACCCCTCATCCTTCGCCGTTCCAATGAGAAAAAGCCTAGCACCTTCAACCTATCCTCGTACGCCCTATTCTCCATTCCAGGCAACATCCTGGTAAATCTTCTCTGCACCCTCTCCAAAGCTTCCACATCTTTCCTAAAGTGAGGCGACCAGAACTACACACAGTACTCCAAATGTGGCCTTACCAAGGTCCTGTACAGCTGCAACATCACTTCACGACTCTTGAATTCAATCCCTCTGCTAATGAACGCTAATACACCATAGGCCTTCTTACAAGCTCTATCCACCTGAGTGGCAACTTTCAAAGAGTTATGAACATAGACCCCAAGATCCCTCTGCTCCTCCACCTTACTAAGAACCCTACCGTTAACCCTGTATTCCGCATTCTTATTTGTTCTTCCAAAATGGACAACCTCACACTTGACAGGGTTAAACTCCATCTGCCACTCCTCAGCCCAGCTCTGCATCATATCCAAGTCCCTTTGCAGCCGACAACAGCCCTCCTCACTATCCACAACTCCACCAATCTTCGTATCGTCTGCAAATTTACCAAGGGGTCCGCATCTGCAGACCTCACTTTCCCCAGGCACTGCTTCACCCGCTATCATTGTTGGTGAGTTGTTCCACAACTGAGAATAAATGATTCCTTTCATTCATTAGAATGGCACTTCAGGAAGAGGTCAGGTTGGCCTCACTTGCACTGACTCGTCATTAGTATGACTGAAATGTTAGCACCACGAAGTATGATTTAGTAATTGAGTTCTCAAGTGTTACCCAAGTAATAGTGAGACAATATAAACATCAATGTGTAAGTGTCTCGCTCATACCAAAGACGAGAGACCTTGGTCAGCACACCATCCACCTTAAAAGTCACTTCCTCCATCACCAACACACAGCGTCAACAGGGTGAACCACTCACAAGAGAAACTAAAACAACTTGCCAAGTGTCTTTCTAGAGTACATTCCAAATCCAGTACATTACCCACTTAGAACTGGAAATATACAATTGTTCCTTCACGAGAAATTCCCTAAATTACACTCCGGGTGAACCTGCACCACATGGACTTCAGCAGTTCAAGAAGATAGCTCATCACCACATTCTCAAGGGCTATTAAGGAGGAGTGACAAATACTGGCCTTGCCAGTGACAGTCACAACACAAATGAATTTAAACATCTCTCTCTAGGTTGGTGGCATTGTTAGATGTAAAGTATCAAGTTAGATGGAATTGCTTTCCATCCCAGCAATTTGCCTCATTCCCAGTTTCAAATAGAACTCTTTTGAATAACTCCTAGAGTTCTAAGAGCAAATTATTGCAACATGGTTTGAGTCATGTCTTAATGATAAGGCAGAGACAGAATGAAAAAAAAAGGGCCTGGGTGGGTTACTCTTCGGAGGGTCGGTGTGGACTTGTTGGGCTGAAGGGCCTGTTTCAACACTGTAGGGGATCTGATCTAATCTAATATAAAACAAAATCCTGCATTCAGAATCCAAATAACTTGCCCAAAAGTTTATGTTGACAACTAGCCTGCTCAGCAACATGAGGATCGAGGACAGAAACTTGTGATATTAAGTTAAAGTCATCCCAAAATGTGGACCCGGCCAACAACCTGTTGAGACATTTTACGGAGGGCCACAATTCAAAACATTGTTTTGCCTGTGGGACATTCTTAGGAATGTTCCAACTCATTGCACTGGTCCTTTGCAAATCTAAAGCCAACATGAATAGATCTCATTTTAATAGGACTCTGTGAGTGGTCAGCAAATCTTATTCCAGGAAGAACAAAGGGAAAATAGAGTAAAAGAATAAAAAAAACTTTGCTGAATTGCAGTTTATATTTCAAAGATGCACAGACTGTGAATGGAGGTCGAGAGGCACATAAAAGCAGCAAACCTGCCAAACTGATAGTAGGATGGGCTGCAAGTTACTATTCATCACATGAACACCACTACACATTCTCAAACCCAATGCAAGTAGTGATCCTTTTTGCTGAAAATTCATTATTAACACCATGCGATGGATGGTCCTGAGGCAGAACATTGTTGTTTCCTTTATTAAACAAACAAATGGCTTTGCCAACTTCATGATGTTATTGAAATGGCTTGCAGGAAACAAACATTGTGGAGAATTTGGGATTGTATTTATGGTATAAAGCATTTTTCCGTTCTCTGTTCAAAGAAATTCAATTCAACAGTCAAAGCTATTTTTTTTAAAAAAGTGGATGTAATATTATGCTTAATGCATACTCCACCACTTCATTCAAATTTTACAGTGGCAAAAACTAACATACAGTGGTTACTCATTTTTCCAAATGGCCTCTAATGCTTATTACATCTAAAATACTTAAGTGTTAAAGCACAATATTCCAAGGACAGAAATATTATTCAATTTTGTTCCAATCACAGATGGCTATTGGTCAAAATGTTCAAATTGTTGCACAGGTAGGAGCACAAAAATGCTAAAGCTTTCCACTTAAAGAGTCATATGTCCAGATGCTATACAGCAGCAGATGTACATGAGCAAGCTTAACAAAAATACTAGCTTTTTTCCCCACTTAAAAAAAACACAGCTGCAGATCAACACATGTATACAACTGCTCTCTGCAATTTAAGACAATTCCAAACTGAACATTTTTTTTAAATTTAGAGGCTCAATGCATTTGTACAAGGCCAGCCACAGTAATAGGTAACTGGAGAGACAGCTCCAGTATGTAAGCCAGCTGACAATAAATATTAATCTCACTAGTCACTAGGGAAAGGCAGAGCAGCTTTGGCTGGTTCAAGTTCTTGAAATGCCTGGCTGTATAGGAACCACATTGTTTCAATTTCTCCTCAGATTATTAATGGATTGATTTGCAGTAAAGGCGATTTCTAAACACACAAGTTCCAGTATTAATATGGGATCTGGGCCTGGCAGATATTCTACCAACAGGCTCTGCATTGTACTGCACTTTAATGTGGCAGGACTCAGCTTTGACACAAGGAAATATTAACTCACCTTGCAGCCTGTGGGAACCCCATCCTGTATATTGTTACTACCACAGCACCACCAAGCCCGATGTTATGCTGCAGAGCGACCTTTGCCCCAAGAACTTGCCTCTTCCTGGCTTCGCCTCTCAGTTGCCAGCACAGTTCAGCACATTGGGCCAGGCCTGACAATCAAACACAGATAGAATCGATTTTTAAAGCCATCACATACAAACACACTAACAGATAACACTTCAAATATTTAAAAGGGTGGGTGTTGTACTCAACTTATTCATAATACAGAAGTAATATTTAAAAGAATATATATAAATAACTATAGCGTGTGTTGTACAAATATAATTGCGACATTGTTTGCATTTCCATCCCTTAGAAATTGTGTTTTTTGGAAGAAATTACATCCAAAATTAGGCAAACTCAGTCTAATTCAAATTCACAAGCTTTTGTTGTCCTAAAACAGACTTGAATCTGATCAGGCCAAGGGCAAATCAGTGGAGCTGTGCCTTTGCGAATATGTCTGTTTTAATATTTCCAGGCAGTTCACTTAAAAGTCCTGACAAAAGGCTACATGTGTAAAAGATTTTTTTGGTGCTCCTGTTTAAAGCAGTTGACTAATTTGCTGTGTTTTCTATTTAAAATACTCTAGTCCAATACCAGATCGATGCCTGCCTTAACAATCATTCCTCTTGGGTTCCTTTCAGATGCTTTTCCACATCAGCCTGAGTGTTTCAAATCAGAATAGTCAACATGGAGAAAGATTGAGTGATAATTGACTAACAATAGTAATACGTAGATTGCAAACCTATTTAAATAACAAAGTACTCTGCAGATTTACTCACAGCTAATCTTGAACTTTAATCCATTATTATATTGAATCACGTACTTGGTCGGTTTATTTAAACCAATGCCAGAACATATCATTTAAGAAAGTCACCTGACTACCTCAGTGTAGTTACCTGAGTTAGTTAAATAGGTTGTTAAGTGCTTGGCCTATAATTACCTGTGTTTTTGTTTCTTTCCCTTCGTGAATGTCAATCATGTTGCAGTTTTACATTCCTCACTTGACCTCATCCAGATTTTTCATCATAGCCCATGTCATTCAAGCCTCTATTTGAAGCCATCCACTACTTTGAAAGCCCCTTAGTAACAATATTCTGGGGGTCTTAACGGACCAGAAGTTTAACTGGACCAATATCCTGATCACCAAAAATTGTTTCAGAGGTTCAGGTAAAGCCTTGATGCTCGGAATCTAAAAATGCAATACCTCACCACTCAGAGTTTCTCTATTGACTGCAAGGCCAGAAACAGGAACAATACTATCCAAAAGGATGCACACGCCACAACTCACCAAACTTACTTTATCTTCACCTTCAAGCCCTGCAATCCCCTACCTAATGAGAAGGTACACAAGATCAATAAGATGGTGGGAACACTCATTTGCATATATACCTACTTTACTTAATTGAATATTTATCAATCAATTTAGAGGCTCAATTCCATATACAAATCAGATACTCTAGGAAAGCAGTCACTGGAATAGGCAAATCTAGAGGCACCAGAAGCACTTTTGAGAGATTTAACAACAGAGGAGCTGAGGCAATTCTTTCTTTATTTCATTGAATTTACAATGGCTGTAGCTACTTTGAAATATTCTCACTTGTTTCACTTGGCTCAAAAACTCTCATCTCATACATCTTTACTGCTATAAGGTGAGGACTTTTTTTTTTGAGTGATCTCCTACCTCATTTATAATCAAAAGCTTCAAATCTGTAGAACGACAAGTTTCCTTCACACTTCCGTTAATATGCTTTCAAACTAACTTTTTAAAGTTTCCCCCAGCATGCGGGTGACACTGACCCTGAAGTATCTTCATGCAGGTCTCTCACATTCTGCCCTCTAATGTGAAATTATTCAAAACTCTGCTGCTCTAAGTTTTATGTGCACCGAGACCCATTTATCCCTCTCCCCAATATGCTACTTTAGCTCCCGGTTATCAAATCCTTTGGTGCCCTACCTCTTCCCTATCTTTGTAATTTCAAACTCTTTTCAGACATCAATGCTCTTCTAATTCTGGCCTAATTAGGGTGACACGATGGCTCAGTGGTTAGTACTGCTGCCTCACAGCGTCAGGCACCTGGGCTCGATTCCAGCCTCAGGTGACTGTATGGAGTTTGCACATTCTCCCCGTCTCTGCATGGGTTTCCTCCTGATGCTCTGGTTTCCTCCCACAATCCAAAGATGTGCAAGTTAGGTGAATTTTCTGTGCTAAATTGTCCAGAGTATTCATGGATGTGTAGGTTGGGTGCATTAACCAGGTGAAGTGTAGGGAATGGGACTAGGTGGGTTACTCTTCAGAGGGTTGGTGTGGACATGTTGGGCCAAATGGCCTGTTTCTACACTGTTGGGATTCTTGACCATCTCTGATGTTAATCTCTCCACTAGTGGTGGCTATCCTTTCTTTTAGCCTTACACTTTGGAATTCTCTTCATAAAACATTTTGCCTCTCCAACTTATTTTCCTTTTCTACAATCTCCTCAAAACCTATCTTGAGGAAGTCATCTGATTTAATACTTCCTTATCAGAATTGGTGTCTTTGATAATGTGCTGGTGGATCACTTAGGCACATTTTACCATATTTAAGGACATTACATAAACGTGATAAATGTAACTATGTTCAGAAAGGGAAATAAAACTGCAGTGGAAATTGAAGTTAATTCTCTCTATTTCATAGTAGGGTAAACCCTGCTACACATTCAACTGAATCACCTATTTTTTGTGGCTGAGGATCCCAAACACAATGTCTTCAATTCTGCACAAATGAAACCCAACACATATTCAAATGTTGCCAAAACAGAACTCGTATCAACTCTCACTTGGTCAGTCAAATATTCTACTTCTCATACATGTTGAGACTCTGGAATATGTTGATCACTTCTCATACTATGGAGGCACCTCTCTCAAATGGTACCATTGACAACGAGATCCAATATTGGATAAGGGTCTATTCAGCACTCTGCAAACTTTGGCACCCTATGTTTGACAATAGACACAGCCAATCAGAAAGAATTGCAACAACGTGTCCATCAAGCTGCAACAAGCTTTAAACTTTAGCATCTTAGTGATGTGGCAGACTGATGGTAGAGAAGAAAATCCTGCACTGCAAGTTTTTGTGGAACCTACCTATATGTTCCCAAAGATCTGAAGGTTGAAAATCAGCCTGTCTATCCATAAAGACCTCCAGCAGAAACTCACAACCGTGATTAGATATCACCTCAAACTCTAGTTAATGATATGTACAAGCTATTATTTTGGAAGAAGATTGGAGGATATTGATGAACTCGTGAGTCCTGCAGGAAATGAGCCAACAAAGCAAATTTCCTCAATCTAAGAAGATTAGCAATGAGGGCTTTTTGAAACAGTGGTTGTGAAGGAATAATGAATTTCTATCACCTGAGAAACAACTAAACACAGGAAGCAGGGTCTGAAGAGCAGTAGGAGCATTACCAAGTCTGACAGCTGCTCCTAATATTGGCCATGCTCCCAATTCCATATTTCCTTGCAAGTAAAAATCTTTGAGGCCCCAAGATGAAAATTATATTTACTTTTGTAAAACAGCACATAAAAGATTTCTTTACTATAATTACTTATATAGACAATGAAAATAATCCTAATTTTGGCAAATTATTTTAGCAATTTTGTTTTCGCTGGAAGTGCAAACCATATTTTTAAATGATATATAACAAATGGGACAGAAGGATGCTGATAAAGTAAATGTTTTTCAGTCACAGAATTCAGATGATATTCCATTCTCCATTTATTGATGGATACTCTCTTACACCTGCCAAATATATTTTTATATATAGTGTGTGTGTATTCACAATATCTACTGGGAACATAGTGTTCATAATATTTACCATCTCGCTTAGTTCTACCACAAATAAAAGATCAGAAAAAGCAAAGATATTTTCATTTTAAGAAATTATGTGGGATTTTACAACACAGAAACCAGCCTGCCTTCATGAGTTTATGCTCCAAACGAGCTTCCTCCCATCTTATTTCATTGCATCTTATCCACATTTCTTTCTGCCTTGTGTGTTTATCAGTTAAGTTAAAATAAAAATCCACTTCTGAAAATTAGTCTTTGATTTCCATTTAGAAAAGTAAATAAGATTAATTTCTCCTCGTCTCTGAACCTGGTTCCAACTGAAACTTATTTCAGGCACTGATGTTAATTAAATGAGAACTGATGACAATATGAACAAATGCAAGTTATGAAATGGTCCTGCACATGGCAGACATGTGAAAATTGTCTGATGCAATACCACCTGTCAATATCCTATATTCCCAAAGAACTATTCAGCTCGAGATGATTTCCAATGCTATATTCGGACGATGGTTTTGGAGCAACAAGTGACAATGATGATAATGTTGTCTTCAATAAGTCAGAGAACATGCTGCTTTTTAAGAAGAGGAGGGTTCAGTCCAACATCAGTACAACTGATTTACTAGGAATAAATAAGAATTTTCAAAGCTGGGCCACCCAGGAATATTACGGGTCAATCCCTACATTGAGTCGGCTGACAGGGCCGACAGGGATTTGCAGAGTGGAAATCATTCTGGGTTTCTACTCTTGATTGTCATCTAGTGATTTCTACTGGAAGTGAACATTTAAATGTACATAAGTCCAAGTTCAAATGTTTCATTTCCCCCTAATGATTGAAACGATCCTCGAATCACAACATCAAAACTCACATTGGGCACCTGAGTAAGTTTAGTGCCGCTAAGGTGGGAAAGGAAAATTTGTCTTTCCTCCTGTGATGTAACTACTGAATCCACTGCACCATTGGGAAAACACTTGATCTTATTCTATGCCCTATTTTCCACCCCACTGTGAAAAACCCGAACTTAGTATAATATAATTTCCAGTGATGCCAGGAATTTTCTAGTGTCTTACCCGTTGACCGGAGAATATTTGAAGACCACCATTAGATTGGAAAACATCTGTTACTGTCCTAATATGAATATGGCAACTTCTGGCCAAGGAAAGAAAAAGGAACAAATAGAAAGAAAGCTGCTATTTCCTCTGCAGCTTAAAATATGATCTTATGACACACATTCCCTGTAATGATTCATCTGTAAAATGGTCCAACAATTCCTTTCTGAATATATTTGTATTTGCAGTGCATAGGAAAATTCAAACTAGGGTCAAAGTAAAAAGACATTTCATATATCTCAAGGTGCTGTAGCCTTATCTTACACTCTTACAACTGTTTAAAAATAAAGATTAGACTGGCAGTTTTTAAATTCTCTGCTGAAATCTTCCAAACATTAAATTCTCAATAGTAAAATTATTGGTCACTGCTAATATGGTGAACATATGGGCTGTTTTTTAAAAAAATAATTTCCTGTTATGAAGTCAAAGAATATGCTTTCCAGATGGAGTTTGATCTAAAATGTTAGCAGAAAACATAAGCTGGTAACACGTGAAAAGTGAATTAATCAGAAGCAGCAGGAGGATTTCTAAAGGTATATAAAATCAAGATGTAAAACCAGAGGTTAAAGAAAAACATTTTGTCTAGTAGATTACACTCATGAATCAAGTCCAGCTCTGAAGAAACTTCATTCCTTGCAAAAGCTTCACAAATTAGTTTTGAGTCTAAAAACAAGATATTGAATGTTATTTAGAATATTAAACGAAGTTTCACACATCTAAAATGAATGCTTATGGCACATATAAAATAACTCATCAACTATTAGCATTATACTCGCCTTCCAGTCCTCCTTCTGAAAGTGGCACTGCTATTGAGCATTATCATTTGCAGCCAGTGCGAAAATTGAAGGTGTTTTTCATACATGTACATTATTTATCATCTAATGTAGATTTTCACTGGTCACATAAATTTTAAAAATGCAAAAGCAAGTGTGAAACGAAAGCTGCAAAATGACATAAAATCAATAGTTTTACTCCATCTGCCAATTTTTAAAAGAATTCTACAAACAGATTCAGTTGCAACCCTTTGTAATTTAGGGAGCGAAAGAAAACTATTAAAAAAGGATATAGGCCTGAAACTTCCTGAAAAGATGTGAAAGTGAAAGATTTCCAAAGCCTCACTCTGTTCAGAAAATAGTCTACCCCTGTATTCTTCTGACCAAAGTGTATAACCTCACTTTCCCACAGTGTATTCCATCTGCCACTTTTTTGCCAACTCTCCCAGTCTGTCCAAGACCTTCTACAGCCTCCCCACTTCCTCAGCATTGCCTGTCCCTTCACCTATATTTGTACCATTTGCAAACTTAGCAACAATGACCTCAGTTCCTTTGTCCAGATTAGTAATGTATAACACGAATGTGGTCCCAATACTGGTCTCTATGAAACTTCACTAGTCATCCTGAAAAACACCCCCTTATCCTCACTCTCTGCCAGTCAGCCAATCCTCTATCCATGCAATACCTTGGTCCTTACACCATGGGCTATTGTATTTAGCAACCTCGTGTGAGGAACTTTGTTGAAGGCCTTCTGGTAATTTAAATAAATCATGTCCACTGACTCTCCTTTGTCTAACTTGCTCATTACCTCCTCAAAACATTTGAACAGATTTGTTCACAAAGGCACGCTGACTTAACCCTATTTCACCATGCACTTCCAAGTATTCTGCAATATCATCCTTAATAAATGGACTCTCAACTCTTACCAATGACCAAGGTCAGGCTAACAGGCCTACAGGTTTCTGTCTTCTGCTTCCCTCCCTTCTTAAATAGGGATGTTACATTAGCCATCTTCTAGTCCACTTGGACTCTCCCTGATAGATCACCACTTTCCTCAGCTATCTCCATCAGAACTCTAGTTTGTTGTACAGCTGGTCCAGGTTATTTACCCACTCTCAAACCTTACAGCTTTCCCATTACATTCACCTTAGTGATGACTACTGCACTCACTTCTGCTCCCTGACTCTCTTTAGGTTACAGTATGAGACTGGTGGCTTCCACTGTTAAAACTTGATGGTAACTACCTATTCAGATCCTCTGCCACTTCTTTGATCCCCATTAGTACCTCTTCAGTCTTACCTTTTATATATTTAAAAAACACACTCATATTTGATAATCTCTCCTCGATTGCTTCTTTTTTTTAAAAAATGTTATCCTTTGCTTGTGTTTAAAGGTTTCCAAATCCTTTGGCTTCCCACTAACCTTGACCACATTGTATTTTTTTTTTCACTTTTATGCTATCCCTGACTTTGCTCATTAATCATGTTTGGCTCAACATCCCCTTAGTGTGTTTTTTTTTTCTTCGGGATGGATTTCTGCTGTGCCGCCTGAACTACCCCAAAGTTCCTGCCATTTCTGCTCTTCCATCTTTCCTACTGAGCCCTCCTTCCGATCAACTCTGGTCAGTCCCTCCCTCATCTGTGTGTAGTTACCTTTACTCAATTGTAACACTGTAACTTCTGATTCCAGTTTCTCCCTCTCAAATTGCAGTGTGAAATCTGTCATATTATGATCATTGTCCCTTTGGGGGTTCCTTCATCTTAAGCTCTTTAATCAAGTCTGCCTCATTCCACATCACCAAATTCAGAACTTCCTGTTCCTTAGTCAGCCCTCTCCGTAAGCTGCTCCAAAAAAACAACCTTGTCACAGACAGTACATACATTCCTTTTCTTGAGATCTGCCTCCAACCGGATTTTCCCAGTCTATCTGCATATTGAAATTGCCCATGATTGTTTTAATAGTGCCTTTCTAACATGCCTTTTCTCTCTCTCCCAATTTATTTTCTTCCCTATATCCTTACTTGTGCTAGCAGGCCTGTACATAGCTCCCATCAGGGTTTATTTCCCTTTGTGGATCCTCTACTCTATTCAACAACTTTCGATTCTATATTGCCTCTTGCAATTGACTTAATTTCATTTCTTCTTAACAAGGCAACCTCGACCCCTGTGTGCACCCTCATGTCATTTCAACAGAATGTATATCCTTGGATATGTTGTTCTCTGTCCTGATTCCATTGCAGCCACGTCTCAGGAATAGCCACAACATTGTACTTGCCAATTTAAATTTGTGCTACAAGCTCATCTATCTTGTTTCATGTACTCCGTGCTTTTAAGTACATCTCTCTGAGTCCTGTGTTGACTGCCCCCCCCGCCTTCATAATCATCCTATCTGCTATCCCTGAAGTTAGAATCCCAAACTTTTCCACACTTGCCAATTACTTGATCTAGAAACTTTAATAACTGCTACTGAGACTTTCTCCACCCTTGAGCTTTTTCCATAATTTTCCATGCAACTGAACCCCCATCCCCCACTATTTAGCTTAAAGCCGTATTTACAGCCCCAGTTATGACATTCACTACGTATCTAGTCACAGCATGATTCAGGTGGAGCTCATCCAATCAGAACAGCTCCATCCTTCCCCTGTATAAGCACCAATAACACATGAATTCAAACCCACACCAATCTTTGAGCCACATGTTCACCTCTTTGAGGAGTTAAATTGAGCCATTAATAAGATGGTTAAGAAGCTATAATCACAATTAATCAGCAGCTCAGCACCATCTAGCAACAGGTTGCCACATTAACAGGCAGATGGATAGAAGATGCAATGCGTTGCTCATCAGATTTCTTGTCCTGTTCTTCCACACATCTCACCTTAGACCTCATTGCTAAGATTCTGACCTGAAAATCACACTGTCTTGTGAGGGAATATAAAAATTGTGTAAAACTACAGGAACTCCCTACTTCTTCATGCTTCTCTTTGCATTTAAAAAATGAAGATTGAAGCCTCAGACCACCATTTATGCACATAATACACAGAATTTAAAAAAAAATTAGATCATGAAAATATTCAATTTTGAAAGCAAAATATTCTGATTCCATAAAAGATACAACTTTATGGATGTCAAAAATGTTCCTAAAATATGACTTTGAATCTACATCTGAAATTTTAGACGTAACATATAGTCTTATCAACATTTAAATAAATTCAATTAAAATGGCCTGAGATACACTTTTGTATTGTGAAGTCTGTTAACAAGAGGAGAAGATTTCTCCAGAAGCTTTATGGAATCACCACAAAAGATCAAGGAAGTTCAAGAATAGGGCAAAAACTCTCTCCCAACTTTTTCATTCACGTCCGAAAGATGCTGACAAATCTTTGAATATTTCAGACACTGACAGCCATTCAGTTTCTCAGTACATGCCAACAATCTCTTCAATAATATCAGAAGCTGATGCTGTCCTCATTTGACACAAATTCACTTTCTAGCAGATACTACTGAATAATCAGGGCTAGGGACCCAGTCTCAGCTTTTATCCCCTCACACGTCACAGTAACTAAAGCCCACTGTAATGGCCCATATCTACAGGCTAGGCCTTACCAACGCAGCAGTGATCTGAGAAAGACCTACTTTTCCCTAACTTTGTATCCTAACATGACCGTATGAATCATTCAGCAAACTCCAATGGAAATAAAACCAGAACGATCTGAGTGGGGCATTGGCCAAAGGGCAAGGTTGAGCTTAGGCTTCTCTATTAGATTGCTCGAAAGGGCTCTTCACAATTTCAGTACAGGCAACTCATGCACAAGATTGGAAATATTTACAGGGAAATAGATATAGTAATCTTATTCATAAAGAAGAGACTCAACTAAACTGCACTGTTTGATCTGTAACTAGTATCACTACCCATACTGCTATCAGGCCTTACACAGTTGATTTGAACGAAGTGTGGAATAGGGGGTTACATAATCAATAGATTATTCGTGAGGATTCACAATGCTGTTTCTATCAATAGGACTACCAATTGGAAGCAAAGGTAGATAACTTTGTAGCAGTTCTTGCCTTTGTGTAATTGGATTTTGAGTGAAACCCAAACAGATGGGACGAAAGATTTTCCCTTGGAAAGATTTTAAACCAGAAAAAAAAGAGTTGAATGAGAAGAGTTTAGCAGGTTCCAACGTAATTCCCACTGGATACAAAACATACAGCACAGAATACATCAACAATTTACAACTGGGCCAGAGGATAAAAAGATTGCAGTTGATTCTTGTGGAGGACTGCAGTATCTTGCTCTGTAAACTTCATAAAAATAGGGAAAAATAACTCGACTGAATATAACAAAAAAATCGAGTACATTTGGAGATTAACTACAGACAGTTATATCAGCCATGATACTACAAAATAAGAGTTATAGTTTGTCAACTATTTCATGCTTTTTCAAAACCAAAATACGGGGAAGGGGATAGGATGAGGTTTGCAATTGAAACAAAATAAAAAGTTACCTTAACATGGAACTTTAACTCTTCTCTGTACAGACATTGCCTAACCTGCTGAGTGTTTCCAACACAGCTTTTGTTTTTAGCTCATTTTATTTTTGTTTTGTGCATTATTCTTATGATTTAGTGAAAAAAGTAACATGAGAACATTAAAAACTAATACTGAGTTTGCAACTGACAATTTACGGTGCAAATATTCACAAAACCTGACATGAAACACCACATGATAAAGGGCCATTGTTACTTTCATCATAAAGTTTCATAAATGGAGTAACTTCAAGCAGAATTGGAGGTAAAACTCCAAACTCAAAAGGCCACTGAGAGAACATGTGGAATTATGCACACAAAGGAGAATGAAAAGGCAGGGAGTGGGGAGTCACAACAAAAAAGTTACAAATAAGTAAAAGAAATTTAAAAAACAAAAAAAAGAAAATTAATGAGGGAAAAGATGGGAGAAAGGAGAGAAAATAGAAAGAAACTCACATGTTATTTTTTGATTTATCTCAAACTTAATGCCATAGAAGATGGATTGGAACAGACAATATTTTTAATTGACCCCTATAATATTTGATACTAAATCTTCTTTTACAATTATTGTATTATAATAATATTGGGGTATTTTGAGTGTTATTGAACTCTCAACCTGAAGTTTTGTTTGATGGAAGAACTGATATAAGGCTTGGTGTCATCAAGAGACCAATTCACAATCAGTGTTTCAAACAAGGAGTTATCCGGATCAGGATGCACTTACTCTAAGCAAAGAAAAGGCTGAATTTAATGGTTGCAGCAGTGGCTCCATCCATTGGCTTGAAGCAACATCACAACTACCATTTCTGGGGGCCACAGCAGGACTAAATCCTATAATACTGGATTAGTGGTGCTGGAAGAGCACAGCAGTTCAGGCAGCATCCAACGAGCAGCGAAATTGACGTTTCGGGCAAAAGCCCTTCATCAGGAATAAACGCAGTGAGCCTGAAGCATGGAGAGATAAGCTAGAGAGGGTGGGGGTGGGGAGAGAATAGCATAGAGTACAATGGGTGAGTGGGGGAGGGGATGAAGGTGATAGGTCCAGGAGGAGAGGGTGGAGTGGATAGGTGGAAAAGGAGCTAGGCAGGTCGGACAAGTCCGGACAAGTCAAGGAGACAGAGCTGAGCTGGAAGTTTGAAACTAGGATGAGGTGGGGGAAGGGGAAATGAGGAAGCTGTTGAAGTCCACATTGATGCCCTGGGGTTGAAGTGTTCCGAGGCGGAAGATGAGGCGTTCTTCCTCCAGGCGTCTGGTGGTGAGGGAGCGGTGGTGAAGGAGGCCCAGGACCTCCATGTCCTCAGCAGAGTGGGAGGGGGGAGTTGAAATGTTGGGCCACGGGGCGGTTTGGTTGATTGGTGCAGGTGTCTTGGAGATGTTCCCTAAAGTGCTCTGCTAGGAGGCGCCCAGTCTCCCCAATGTAGAGGAGACCACATCGGGAGCAACGGATACAATAAATGATATTGGTGGATGTGCAGGTGAAACTTTGATGGATGTGGAAGGCTCCTTTAGGGCCTTGGATAGAGTTGAGGGAGGAGGTGTGGGCACAGGTTTTACAGTTCCTGCGGTGGCAGGGGAAAGTGCCAGGATGGGAGGGTGGGTCGTAGGGGGGTGTGGACCTGACCAGGTAGTCACGGAGGGAACGGTCTTTGTGGAAAGCGGAAAGGGGTGGGGAGGGAAATATATCCCTGGTTGTGGGGTCTTTTTGGAGGTGGTGGAAATGTCGGTGGATGATTTGGTTTATGCGAAGGTTGGTAGGGTGGAAGGTGAACACCAGGGGCGTTCTGTCCTTATTACGGTTGGAGGGGTGGGGTCTGAGGGCGGAGGTGCGGGCTGTAGACGAGATGCGTTGGAGGGCATCTTTAACCACGTGGGAAGGGAAATTGTGGTCTCTAAAGAAGGAGGCCATCTGGTGTGTTCTATGGTGGAACTGGTCCTCCTGGGAGCAGATACGGCGGAGGCGGAGAAATTGGGAATACGGGATGGCATTTTTGCAAGAGTTGGAGTGGGAAGAGGTGTAATCCAGGTAGCTGTGGGAGTCGGTGGGTTTGTAAAAAATGTCAGTGTCAAGTTGGTCGTCACTAATGGAGATGGAGAGGTCCAGGAAGGGGAGCGAGGTGTCAGAGATAGTCCAGGTAAATTTAAGGTCAGGGTGGAATGTGTTGGTGAAGTTGATGAATTGCTCAACCTCCTCGTGGGAGCACGAGGTGGCGCCAATGCAGTCATCAATGTAGCGGAGGAAGAGGTGGGGAGTGGTGCTGGTGTAATTACGGAAGATCAACTGTTCTACATAGCCAATAAAGAGACAGGCATAGCTGGGGCCCATACGTGTGCCCATGGCTACGCCTTTGGTCTGGAGGAAGTGGGAGGATTCAAAGGAGAAATTGTTAAGGGTGAGGACCAGTTCGGCCAAACGAATGAGAGTGTCAGTGGAAGGGTACTGTTGGGGACGTCTGGAGAGGAAAAAACGGAGGGCTTGGAGGCCCTGGTCATGGCGGATGGAGGTTAGATTAGATTAGATTACTTAGATTACTTACAGTGTGGAAGCAGACCCTTCGGCCCAACAAGTCCACACCGACCCGCCGAAGCGCAACCCACCCATACCCTTACATTTACCCCTTACCTAACACAATGGGCAATTTAGCATGGCCAATTCACCTGACCTGCACATCTTTGGACTGTGGGAGGAAACCGGGGCACCCGGAGGAATCCCACGCAGACACGGGGAGAACGTGCAAACTCCACACAGTCAGTCGCCTGAGGCGGGAACTGAACCGGGTCTCTGGCGCTGTGAGGCAGCAGTGCTAACCACTGTGCCACCGTGCCGCCCACTTAGGAGGTGTAGAGGGATTGGATATCCATGGTGAAGATGAGGCGTTGGGGGCCGGGGAAACGGAAGTCTTGGAGGAGGTGGAGGGCGTGGGTGGTGTCTCGAAAGTATGTGGGGAATTTCTGGACTACGGGGAATAGGACAGTGTTGAGGTAGGTAGAGAAGAGTTCAGTGGGGCAGGAGCATGCTGAGACAATGGGTTGGCCAGGGTGGTCAGGCTTGTGGATCTTGGGAAGGAGGTAGAACCGGGCAGTGCGGGGTTCCCGGACTATGAGGTTGGAAGCTGTGGGTGGGAGATCTCCTGAGGTGATGAGGTTCTGTATGGTCTGGGAGATGATGGTTTGGTGATGGGGGGGTGGGGTCATGGTCGAGGGGGCAGTAGGAAGAGGTGTCCTCGAGTTGACGTTTGGCTTCAGCGGTGTAGAGGTCAGTGCGCCAGACTACCACTTTATCTGCTGGCTTAATGGTGAGGTTGGGATTAGACCAGAGGGATTGGAGGGCTGCACGTTGTGAGGGTGAGAGGTTGGAGTGGGGGTCGACAGGTTGAGGTGGTTAATGTCCCGGTGGCAGTTGGAAATGAAGAGGTCGAGGACAGGTAATAAGGTAAAAACAATGACTGCAGATGCTGGAAACCAGATTCTCGATTAGTGGTGCTGGAGGAGCACAACAGTTCAGGCAGCAACCAAGTAGCTTCGAAATCGACGTTTCGGGCAAAAGCCCTTCATCAGATGAAGGGCTTTTGCCCGAAACGTCGATTTCGAAGCTACTTGGTTGCTGCCTGAACTGTTGTGCTCTTCCAGCACCACTAATCCAGAAGAGGGCAGGTAATAGGCCAGCGCGAGGTGTCCAGGTGGATGCAGTGTGTTGGAGGTGGGCGAAGGGGTCCTTGGAAGGTGGGCGGGAGTCCTGATTGTGAAAGTATGCTCGGAGGCGGAGGCGACGGAAGAAGTGTTCGATGTCATGGCATATATTAAATTCACTGATGCGTTGGACGGAGGGGGATGAAGGTGAATCCTTTGCTGAGGACTGATCGTTCGTCCTCAGTGAGGGGGAGGTCTGGGGGGGGATGGTGAAAACTCGGCAGGGCCGGGAGCTGGGATCTGGTGTGGGTGTGGAGCTGGGAGTGGGGTCGGAGCCAGTACCTGGAGTGGGTGTGATGGTGGGGGGAATGGGGGTGGAGGCATGAGCAGGGGTAATGTTCCCCTTGGGGTCTGGGGGGTGGGGATAGTGACAGTGGGGTCTGTGGGCGGGCGTGTCAGCAGAATGCAGGTGAGTGGCGCTGGTGGGGGCGGAAGTGGTAGTGATCATGGCAGTATGGGTGGCGGAAGTCACTGAGCGTGTGGCATCAGCGATGATGTGAGGGCCGGAAGTGGCTGTGGGGTGGCCATGATGGGGGCGGAAGTGACATCATCACTCAGCGTGGGGGTGGTAGCTGCGTCAGCCGCATGGCTAATGGTGTTTCCGAGGCCAGGGGAGTCTTCTGGAATGTTTGAGGAGCGCTGGTTATGGAGGTGGGTGGATAAAAGTTTGTTGTACTTACAGTTTTTGATGTTTGAGATGGAATTGAAATACTGTTTGTTGAGAGTATGAATTCTCCTGAGGATGTAGTACAGAGTGGTCCTTTGCAATTCTGAGAGAGTGTGGCCCTCAGCTGAGGCAGGGCTGACTGGAGAGAGGTTAGGTGCCGGTGCATTGCTGCAAGTGTGGAGTGGAGGATCTTGAAGGAGAACTGTTGCTGGTGTTTTTGAATCTGTAGTCTGTACTGTTTGTCCTGTTCGGGTCCGAACTCTGCTGGTTTAAAGGTGGTCCGGAGTCCGTGTGGGATGAGTTGGTTACGAAGGCATACACTGAGGAAGCAAATGTGGCTGTGGTAGTGAGTTTGTTTCACGACATGTTGAAGAGCTTCAGAGCAGAGGAAATGACCTGGGAGTTGCAGTGGGAGAGGGACTCCCTGAGCTAAATCCTATAATACCTATCTCCATGATTTGTAGATCATTAAAGTGAAAAGCTAAAATCCAGAGGACTGTAAGGTCTTCAGTCACAGCAGTGTCAGAGAGTGATGGTCATTGTAAGGACTGCTGTGAGCCCTAAAGCAGGACAGGCTTTTTTGCTGGTGGGGCTCTGTGTAAGGTACAAGCTACGACATCAGGACGGTCTCCCAACACCAACGCCGCAGGAAGCAACCAGGCTGCACCAGGCAACCTTGCCATGTAGCATGGACATTGCTTGTCTGCTGCTGGAAGAATCCTTAATTGGCCACAAGTGCCTCAAAAGGATAGGATTGGGAATGTCAACCATGACTTTCACTACACTTGACTTAAGCAAAAGGAAGTCATGAAGGCAACAAGACCTCAACAGGAGGTAAGGGGAATTAAATTCCATCCACACACACAAATAAATACTGACCGACCCGTTTATCAGCTTACAAAAAGAAGCAATGTTATGAGGAAAGGTGTGCATATTTCTATCAATATACAACATGGTGCATCAGCTTCATGATCACTTACTCAATCAATTCCTGAACAGGACAAACATTTCTGAACAGTATTTACTGGGAAAGAGACAAGTTTGTGCACATGTGTGAAAAACAATTTAACAATAACTACAATCTAAAACTGAACTCTCCTGTCTTCTACAAAAAGCTTGCTCAGCTGACCAGAGACTAGAAAAGATTGCAACCGATGATAGCTAGATATGGGAACACTGCATGGTGAAGGTGCAGCCCAGCAGCAGACATGACATGCAATGAAAGTGGGTGATCAAGTGGCACAAACCAGGACTGGCATTAACCAACTGGTGCATACCAGTGACATCAGTGGCGAAAGAAACAGTACACATGTCAGCAGTTGCTGTATGAACGAAGTCACAGGTGCAACCAATCATGGCGCATGGTCAATTGGTGGCAAAATTTAGTAATTTGAAAAAGGCTCAAAAACAATTTTTTTTAGAGAAAAATAACTCAACAGGCACTTACTATTTCACTACGAGACAGTTAGAGGTGCATATTTTTCCTCATTCTAGCTGCCCTGAGATATTAATGGTGGCTCTTCTCCATAGTTCACTGTTATCTTTGTGTTAACAATGCATCTACAATGGTGTTGAATAGCCAATTCCAGAATATGAAGTCAATGAAAATGAAGGAATGCCGATACACATCCAAGCCGATACACATCCAAGCCAGGATGGTGAGCAACTTGGTGGTGATGGAAATTCCAATGTTTCTGTGCACAACCAGTTGCCACATTGCATGCCATCAGCCAATGACATGCAGTAGTCAGTAACATTCATGGTAGATTACAATCAACTTATTGTAAAAATATAGTGTGCAGAACACACATGGATAATGATTCAGATATTGCCGTCACTGGCAAAGTCTCGAAGTAAGTTACACACAAAGTTCTAGTGACCTTTTCCCTTTACTGATGCTGGTTTGAAACTGCTGTCAAGTCAATAGGATTACCAGTCATCTGGCAGTGGCAATGTTGTTCTCAAACTGGGTAAGCAGTGAATCACATTGAAGAATTCTTACCAACAGCAAATAGGATGTAGAATAATATCCTTCACTTCAGTTTCATTTATGGAAAATGAAATAACTGACTGGACTTTTTTTTTTAGATTTCCTACAGTGTGGAAGAAGGCCCTTCGGCCCAACAAGTCCACACCGACCCTCCGAAGAGTAACCCACTCAGTCCCACTTCCCTCTAACTTATGGACCTAACACTATGGGCAATTTAGCATGGCCAATTCACCTGACCTGCACATCTTTGGACTATGGGAGGAAACCAGAGCACCTGGAGGAAACCCACGCAGACTCAGGGAGAATGTGCAAACTCCACACAGACAGTTGCCCAAGGTTGGAATCGAACCTGGGACCCCAGTGCAGCAGTGCTAACAACTGAGCTACTGTGCTGCCCTCGTGCTGGACTGTGCAAAGAAGGTTAAGGATAAAATATCATAATAACATAGCATGAAATATAAAAGTTAAGTTAAAATCACACAACACCAGGTTATAGTCCAATAGGTTTATTTGGAAGCACTAGCTTTCGGAGCGCCGCTCCTTCATCAGGTGGTTGTGGACTATAACCTGGTGTTGTATGATTCTTAACTTTGTAAACGCCCCATTCCAATATCAGTATCTCTAAAATCATAAAAATTAAAATGCTTAATCACAATAATAGAGAAATTCGACATTCCACAAATGTAGAATTAATTTCCTGGGGCAATGAAACTTCTGAGCAGTAATTATAAATTAGTGGATGAAAAGCCCAGTTAAACATTATTCAATATGGCACAATTTTTGAAGATTGCTATTCTCACTGTTTAAGAAACAAAGTTAGAAATCATATGACACCAGGTTATAGTCCAAAAGGTTTATTTGAAATCACAAGCTTTCTGAGCAATGCTCTTTTGTCAGGAGAGAAGCACACAGGTATGGAACTTAAATGCAGAGAGATAATGGCAAAATAGTTCCAGGTAATTAAGAGTGTCAAAAGTTAAGTACAAATAGGTGTGAGTGGGATGCCGACAGGCTGAACAACAAGTCTTTGCAGGTGATCAAAAGTGTCAAATGGTGTGAGTAAAGGGTCAGCAGCTGAATAGCAAGTGAAGGGATGATCTATAGTCCGATTAATTAAGACAGAAAGATAATTTAAAAAAAATAAAAAATAAAAAATAAAATGGTGCTAGAGACAAACCAAATGTCTGGAATAACATGATAGGTATAAGAATCACATGATGAGGGTCTAACAAAAGTAACAAGTAATCAAAATCTGTACTAACCAATTAAGTTAGAGTGATCATAACAAGTTATCAAAATGATGGTATCAAAACAGAACAGTAAGGAAGATTTTACACAGATCAATATGGTGGGGTTACATGTAGCGTGACATGAACCCAAGACCACGGTTGAGGCCATCCTCACAGGTACCAACCTTGGCTATCAGTTTCTACTCAGCAATTCTGTAGCATTGTTGTGTGTTTCAAAGGCCACCTTGTGGGATGCTTACCCGAAGACTGGAGGCTGAATGTCCTTGACTGCTGAAGTGTTCCCCGACTGGGAGGGAACACTCCTGCCAACAATTGTTGCGCAGTGCAGATTCATCCGTTGTCATATTTCTGCGTGGTTTCACCAATATACCATGCCTTGGGGCATCCTTTCCTGCAGTGTATGAGGTAGACAATGTTGGCAGAGTCACATGAGTACGTACCATGTAGTGGTGGATGGTGATCCCATATTTGGTAGTAGTATCTATGTCTCTGATGCGATAGGTTTTGCAGAGGCTGCTATGGCAGGGTTGTGCAGCATTGTGGTCAATGTTCTCCTGAAGGCTGGTAGCTTGCTGGGAATGATGGTCTGTTAGAGGTCAGGCTGCTGTTTGAAGGCAAGAAGTGGAGGCATAGGGATAGCCTTGGTGAGATGCTCGTCATCATCAATGACATGTTGTCCACAGCCTTCAACATGACAGCTTCTCTGTTCCGGGGAAGTACTGGACGACAAACAGTATTCCTTTGGTCGTGTCTGTGTCTGTTTTCTGAGGAGGTCATTGTGGCTTTTTACTGTGACACATCGGTACTGGCAATTCATGAGTTGAGCATCGTATCTCGTTCTTATGAGGGCATCTTTCAGCATCTGTAGGTGTCCGTTGTGTTCCTTCTCATCTGAGCAGATCCTGTGTGTACACAGGGCTTGTCTGTAGGAAATGGTTTCTTTAACATGCTTAGGGAGTATCGACATTCATTTCTTTTGACACATAATTACCTGGAACTATCTTGCCATTGTCTCTCTGCATATAAATTCTGTTCCTATGTGCTTCCCTCCATTTCACCTGGCAAAGGAGCAGTGCTCCGAAAGCTTGTGATTTCAAATAAACTTGTTGGACTGTAACCTGGTGTCATATGACTTCTGACTTTGTTCACCCCAGTACAACACCAACACCTCCACATCAGTGAGATTAGTAGTGCAAGAGTTTATTAATTCAGAGATTTCAATCTGATTTTAGCCTGGGAAAGCTTCATTAGAGTCTACCCTGTGGAGAATGCAGAATCACTGGCAGCAAAGTCTGGATTTCCACATTTAACCTATTGCTTCTGCTTTATGAGGCTATATAATCTTCAGAACAAGTTTACAGAGTCAATTAAAGTCACAGCTATGATTTTTTACATTACTTGCATACTTAGTTGCTCAGTTGCAGTTATCAATACTAAAGAATTATTCATGCAAACATAGAAAACACTTCATAGTAGCAAGGAGCTTAGCACATTGTAGTCCTTTTATGAATTAAATGATTCTGCACAATAAAGAGAGAACTAATTAGTGTAACTTGTGTGCAATATTTTCTTGCTGAATTGTATTATTAGGCTGTAGTATGCTGAAACAACAATTCGGGGTGTGGAATTTATTTACTCTGCCGTGATCTGCTTCCAAGCTCCTACATATTCCGTTCTACACTTCACATTAGAATGGCTGGAAGGATACAACTGGTGTGTCCTATTTCCTGTCTTTCTTGCATATTGTCAAGAGTGTGGTGCTGGAAAAGCACAGCAGGTCAGGCAGCATCCGAGGAGCAGGAGAATTGACGTTTCTGGCATTAACTCTTCATCAGGAATAAAGATTATGGGCCGGGGGGCTGAGAGATAAATGGGAGGGGGGTGGGATTAGGAGGAAGGTAGCTGAGAAAGCGATCGTTAGATGAAGGTGAGGGAAAAGGTGATAGGTCAGAGAGGGGTGGAGTGAATAGATGGGAAAGGAGATGGACAGGTCAGGAGGGCGGTGTCGAGTTGGAGGCTTGGGATTGGGATAATGTGGGGGGGGGAGAAATGAGGAAACTGTTGAAACCCACATTTACCCTGTGAGGTTGTAGGCAGAATATAAAAAGTGTTCTTTCTCCAGGCATCAGGTGGTAACGGTTTGGTGGTGGAGGAGGCCCAGGACCTGCACGTCCTTCGTGGAGTGGGAGGGGGAGTTGAAGTGTTCAGCCATGGGCCAGTGGGTTTGGTGGGTGCTGGTGTCCCAGAAATGTTCTCTGAAATGATCCGCAAGAAGGCGTCCTGTCTCCTCAATGTTGAGGAGACAACGTCGGGTGCAAAACGAATACAGTAGATGACATTGGTAGAGATACAAGTAAATTTATGTTGGATGTGGAAGGTTCCCAGTCGACCCATTGCCTCAGCCTGTGCCTGTCCCACTGAACTCATCCCTGCCTACCTTGACACCATCCTATCCCACTTAGTCCAGCAACTCCCCAACTACGTTTGGAACATCATCCACACCTTTCTCCTCCTCCAAGATTTTCATTTCCCCGGCCCCCAACGTCTCAGCTTCACCATGGACATCCCTGAACACATCGATCTGCAACGATGAAGGCCTCCAAGTCCTCCACTTCTTCCTCTCATGCCGTCCCAACCAGTATCCTTCCACCAACACCCTCATCTGCCTGCTGAACTGTCCTCACCCTCAACAACTTCTTTCTATCCTCCAAACCAAATGGGTTGCCATGGGCACCTGCATGGGACCTAGCTATGCCTGTCTCTTTGGCGGGTATGTGGAACAATCCATCTTCCGCAGTCACATCGTTCCTTAGCTATACTGATGACTGCATCGGTGCGATCTCATGCTCCCACGAGGAGGTTGTACAGTTCATCAACTTTAGCATCACCTTCCACCCCGACCTCAAATTCACCTGGACTATCTCAGACACCTCCCTCACCTTCCTGGACCTCTCCATCTCTGGCGACCGACTAACCACAGACATCTACTATAAGCCCACCAATTCTCACAGCTACCTAGACTACACCTCCTCCCACCCTGCCTCCTGTAAAAACGTTATCCCTTATTCCCAATTCTTCTGCCTCCACTGCATGTGTTCCCAGGATGACTAATTCCACCTTAGAAAGTCCCAGAAGGCCTCCTTTTTCCAAGTACACAATTTCCCTTCCCAAGTGGTCGGTGATGCCCTCCAGCACATCTCCATTTCCCACATCACTGCCCTTGGACCCCACCCCTCCCAACGCAACAAGGACAGAACCCCGCCTCGGTCTTCACCTTGCACCCCACCAAACTCTGCATACATCGCGTCATCCTCCTCCACTTCTGCCACTTACAAATGGACCCCACCACCAGAGATATATTTCCCTCCCCACCCCTTTCAGCGTTCCAGAGAGACCATTCTCTCTGCGACTCCCTCATCAGGTCCATGCCCCCCCACCAGCCCACACTCCACTCCTAGCGCCTTCCCCTGCCACTGCAGTGTAAAACCTGCGCCCACATCACTCACCTCACCTCTGTCCAAAGCCCCAAAGCATCCTTCCTCATTCAACAGAAATTTACCTGTACTTCTCCCAATGTCATCTATTATATCCATTGCATCCGATGTGGTCTCCTCTATACCAGGGAGACAGGACGCCTACTTGCAGATCATTTCAAAAAAACATCTCTAGGACACCTGCACCAACCAACCCCACTGCCCATGGCTGAATACTTCAAAAACCCCTCTCACTCTATCAAGGACATATATTCCTGAGCCTCCACCACTGGCAAACCATTACCACCTGATGTCTGGAGGAAGAACGCCTCATAATTTGCCTTGGGACCCTGCAACCAGATAGGATTAATGTATACTTCACCAGTTTCCTCATTTGCTACCCACCACCCCCCCACCCCCACATTACCCCAGTCCCAAGCCTCCAACTCGACAATGCCCTCCTGAACTGTCCACCACCTTTCCCATCTATCCGCTCCACCCCCTTCTCCAACCTATCACCTTCATCTACCTATTGCATTTTCAGCTACCTTCCCCCCAACCCCAACCCCCTCCTATTTATCTCTCAGTGCCCCCCGGCTCACAAGCCTCATTCCTGATGAAGGGCTTATGCTTGAAATGTTGATTCTCCTGCTCCTTGGATGCTGCTTGACCTGCTGTGCTTTTCCAGCACCACACTCTCAACTCTGATCTCCAGCATCTGCAGTCCTTGCTTTCTTCCATATTGTTCAGGTTAGTCACTCTTAATCAGCAGTAAAATTGTGTGTAATATAAACATAGGAATACCTGTAGCACCTAGTGGATGTCCTTTTGATATCAGTCCACCACTTGGATTTATGACCCATTTTCCACCATATGTATTATCTCCTTTGTCAATCAACTCTGCAGCTTTACCTAGGAGAACAAACATCAATCAGCAAAAGGCATTGATATGTTAATTTATAACGTGGGAAACATTTTCAGAGTCAAAGAAACCAGTTGAATAATTATGTAAAATTCAGATATTCTGTTTTTACATTTCAGTGACTCGACCAAACTTTTTACAGATTCAATTTTAGTAAAATCTGAAAAAAGTTTTGAATAGCCATTTAAAATTTCTTCCCTTATTCTTGTCTCCTACAGATAGTAATTCACTTTTGACTGATGTATCAGTGTTTAAATTAGAGTGGTGCTGGAAAAGCACAGATCAGGCAGCATCCGTGGAGCAGGAAAATCGACGTTTCGGGCAAAAGCCCTTCATCAGGAATAGAGGCAGGATGCCTGCAGAGCCTCTCTCCACTCTGCAGGTACCCCGCCTCTATTCCTGATGAAGGGCTTTTGCCCGAAACGTTGATTTTCCTGCTCCTCGGATGCTGCCTGACCTGCTGTGCTTTTCCAGCTCCACTCTAATCTAGACTCTAGTTTCCAGCATCTGCAGTCCTTGTTTTTACCTGATGTTATTGGCACTCTGATACTAAATTTAAAGGACTTTCTCACAAGTTGAATGCTATCACATAATTTTAAGGCAGTTGCCTTCTTAGCCAAGAGGAATTCAGCTCTCTATATCTTCAAATATGCCTTCTCCTAATTCAAGTTGTACATCAACAATCAGGAATACAAACTCAGGTTGGCCTTCTACCTCTTTGGCCGAGGAGACAATAGCAAATTATTACAGCTTCACCATAATGAGATTGGCTAACACCGAATCAAGGCTGAAAACGTGTTGCTGGAAAAGCGCAGCAGGTCAGGCAGCATCAACACATTTTCAGCTCTGATCTCCAGCATCTGCAGTCCTCACTTTCTCCTAACACAGAATCAAACCAGGATACTTCTACTCTGTGTGGTTCAATTTGATATAATGTGGTGTAAATTATCCAGTCAGGAGTCAGAGAAACTACAAATGGAAAATTATATAAATGAAGAGTATTTACTGATTTTCAACAGAAGGATGAATGGCAAAACTGGTTGGTGCACAGATAAAACAGGATTTGAACCAACTTAGATTAATGGGTTGAATGGCAATTATACTTGAAGGTCTTCACGGGATGTCTAAAATTCCTTTAAGACAGTTTCAAACACTCTGTAAATGGGTACATATTAACATAATATCAGGAAATATTAGTTTTAAAAAAGGCAAATAGAACCAGATTTTAGCTATAAGAAATGCCAGGCTAATGTAAAGCTGTCAACTGTCTCCCAGGAACACTGTTGTCAAAGTATGGCGAAAAGTGAATCATGAGCTTGTTCATTTTGAATCAATAATAAAACCTGAAAGCTGCAGATTCTGTAAATCAGAAACCAAACAGAAGTTGCTGGAAAAGTTCAGCAGCTCTGGCAGCATCTGTGAAGAGAAATCAGAGTTAATGTTTTGGGTCCGGGACTAGATTGGTTTGGGATATCTGGTCGGCATGGACAGGTTGGACCGAAGGGTCTGTTTCCATGCTGTACATCTCTATGACTCTTCCTCAGAAATGTTAATTCTGATTTCTCTTCACAGATGCTGCCAGACCTGCTTAGCTTTTCCAGCAACTTCTATTTTTATTTAAGTCAATAATCTTGGGGGGGTTGGGGTAAAATTTAAAGATACTTCATGAAGAGATTTTAGAATCTGTAAAATCAATAAAGTGGCAGGTTCTTCACACCACATGCAAAGGGAAGGCTCGATTTTAAGGAATAACTGCTGGCTCTCCAAATCAGCCTTTCATTTTGTGCCATTCTTTTGTCTCCTCCATACAACCTGGAATATTTTTCCCTTTCAAGTAACAAACTGTTTACCTTTTTAATGGTTGCCTAGATGATAATACCGATCCCACTCAGTATTGCTATTGGTAGACTGACTTCTTCATTATATAAATGTTTGAATCCAAACTCTGATTTCACCGGTTCTAAGTAAAATACCCTTCTGGTATAACAAGATTGATGTAACCTTGTAACCACTTAAGATACATCAAGAAAATATGCAAGAAAAGAAAAAAAACTGTTCAAATAACATTAATATCTGTTACGCACAAGCAGATGTTATAATATTCCTGTAAACAGACATTATATTATTTAATAAACCTCCAATCACCATTTATTTAGTGAACAATTCCTTTTCTTTAGAACACAACGGTTTGTGGGAGGAATAAATCAGTAATGGAACCATTTCAAGTTAATTTACAATGCAAGGAAATAACTAACTGAACAGACAAAAAAAAACTGCAGATGCTGGAATCCAAAGTAGATAAGCAGGAAGCTGGAAGAGTACAGCAAGCCAGGCAGCATCAGGAGATGGAGAAGTCTGACGTTTTGGGTAAAATGCTTCATAATTAATTGAACGCAACAATTACCTTCAGGACAAAGTCCAAGAGCTTCATAAGTAATGAGCTCATTAGCTGAGAAGCAGTCATGAAGCTCAATGACATCTACATCGTTAGGCCCGAGACCAGCTTCCTGAAAACATTTCCTTGCTGCTTCTTTGGTCATGTCGAATCCAACCTGCAAAATGAAAATAAGTTTAGGTCTCTTTAATTCTCTCTCTTCCTCTCTAATCTATTGCCCCGTGCTGAGGCAGTGATTAGTACTGTTACTTTGCTCCATCAGAAATTTCTGCAATGTAATCTAAGGCAAGGAATGTAAAACAGACTACTTAACAGTTTGGCCAATTCTATCACCTAATAATTTCTCCTCTTTAATCCATGGATGCTAACCTGAACACCATAGCCCTGACACCACCCTGAGACCCAAGCATCTGAACAGTTCAGTGTGCAGAGTGGATAAAGAAATATAAAATGACATTTCTCTCTTCATTGTAAAGCTCAACTGCTCACCTCACTTGTCTCATGCACTGTCTAGACAATGGTTGGCATCACAGTAATTAATTCCGTGTTAAGTATCACCTGGTGTTGTCTTTGGACTCCTGCTCTGACATGGTTGTCATTTTCTGTCACAGAAGCTACGAGCTGAGAAGGTGCATATTTTGCTCAGTTTTCTCAGAGTTCTCTTCCCTGCTAGATTGGTTTTTCATTTCTGCTCATCTTCCAAAACCCTTCAAAAAAACCAGTCACCAGAAGTCACAGCTGCCATCAACTGTATCCCATTTGTCAGTTTTAATGTTCAGCATCTTCCTATCCAGCTTACACATATCCTTATAGTGTGGATTTGGATGCCCAGGAGATCATGTCCCAGTGGCCAAGTCACCTACAAAAGGACTTGGTTTCACCTATGATATCCATTGATTGATTGTGGTGAAGTCAGTGCAGAAGTCATTGGCTTAACAATGTGGGCTGACAGAATTAGTAACGTCCAGAATCCGAATTAGTGACTTTGTTAATTGTCTGATATTACATTATTTAACCATGTGTTTCAGCAATTAGTACATTCATACATAATAACTGATCAAAATAATATTGTTTTAGGCATTTACAGATAACTCCACATTTGCGACCAAAAATACAGTGAACCAACAAGAAATAATCTGTACCAAGTTTCTGTAAAAAAGGGGTAAAGCCTACCATTAATATAATGAATATGCTCTCAATAATAATCTTCCTTTTGTCATTAGGCCTAAAAGATTACGTGCAGCAGCTGTTTGTATATTCTGGAGTCTGGTGCCATCCTTCTATAATCTCAAGAAGCTTTACTTGGCTCTGTATCTGTGAAATGCATTAATTTCACTAATGCCTCATTACACCAACTACTTCCATTCAAACACAAATTTATGGATAAAGGCAATAATGTTCCAATCTCTTCAACATTTATACGAATCTTGCTTGAATACAAAATGTTCCCATTTTGATCATCCTGTGGACCAGTATGCAGCTAATCCAATAATATTACAGTTACAGTTTGAAGATCTATATCCAAACCCCCCTATATTTTCTGCCCCTTGGTGTTTCTAAGATCTACCGGTACAGATTCGACTTGATTGGCAATAATATCCTTTCTCAATATTGCATGAATTTTGTCTTTAATCATCAATGTTACTCTACTTTCTGTGTTTTTTAAAAATAATGTCCTTCCAAAAGAAGTACTGAATACTACTGGATCTTCAGTTTCCATCCCTGGGAATCCTGCATGTGTGTCTCCATAATCCCAAGTACATCATACTCTTTTATATCTATCTACGTGACTAATTCAGTTTACTGACAATGCACCATACGCTAAGACACAAGGCCTTCAGGCTTGGTTTTTTTTAAAAACACTCTTAGTCCTGTTCACATTATTTTGCAATATGCTCTTTTTGATTCTTGTCCTCTAGTTCTCTGACTATTACTTTTCTTACTACCCATCCTGTCGTTTGTTTCTTTGAGGGCCCTTCTTCTCTGGGCCACTGTACAATTGTCCTTACAAGCAAACTCAAAATAAAGACTTTACAAACTTTAAGCGATTAAGAATAACACACCTCCTGAAGGGTAATTAGAGGTGGCAATAAATGCTTGCCTTGATAACAATGCTGTCATCCCAAGAGCAAATAACACACTAATGACAGCTTTTTTAAACTCACTCGTGGGACATGGGCATTACATACGGGGCCAGCACTTATTGCTTGTCCCTAGTTGCTCTTGAGAAGGTGGTGATGAGCTGCCTTCTTGAACTGCTACAGCCTTTGTGCTGTAGGTTGGCCCATAGTGCCCTTAAAGAGAAAATTCCAGGATTTTGATCTAGTGACAACAATGGAACGGCAATGTATTTCCAAGTCAGGATAGTGAGATGCTTAGAGGAGATGATGTTCCCATATATCTGCTGTCCTTGTCCTTCTAGGTGGAAGTGGTCGTGGGTTTGGAAGAAGCTGTGCATCTTGTAGATAATACACACTGCTGCTACTGAGCATCAGTGTGAAGAAAGTCGATGCTTGTGGATGTGGTTCCAATCAAGCAGACTGCTTTGTCCTGGCTGCTTTCAATCTTCTTGAGTGTTGTCAGAGCTGTACTCATCCAGCCAAGTGAGGCATATTCCATCACACTCTTGACTTGTGCCTTGTCAATTGTGGGCAGGCATTTGGGAAGCATGAAGCAGTTATTCACCACAGTATTCATAGCCTCTGATTTGCTTTTGTAGCCACTCTATTTACGTACTCAGTCCAGTTGAGGTTCTGGTCAATTATGTTGATGGGGGGAATTCAGTGATGGTAACACCATTGAATATCAAGGGGCTGCAGTTACATTTACAGCATACAAATGCCAGGCAATGTTACTTGCCATTTATCAGCCCAAGCCTGAATATTGTCCAGATCTAGTTGCACCTGAACATGGACTTTCAGTATCTGACAAGTTGTGAATGGTGCTTAACATCGTACAATCATTGGTGACATTATAATGGAAAGAAGGTATTGATGAAGCAGCTGAAGATGGCTGGACTGGGACACTACCCTGGGGAAACTCTTGCAGAGGTGAGACAAGTGGTCTCCAAAAATCACAACTGTCTTCCTATGTGCCCATTATGGTTCTAACCAGTCGTGAGTTTGCCATCTGATACCCATTAATTCCAATATTGCTAAGGCTCCTTGACATCCAGGCCACACTTGACTGAATATCAAAGGCTGTCACTCTCTCCTCATCTCTGCAATTCATCTGTTTAGTCCATCTTTGAACCAAGGTGGTAATGAGGCCAGAAGCTAAGTGGCCCTGGCGGAACCTAAACTGAGCAGGAGCTGCTTGATAGCACTGTTGGTGATACCTTCCATCATTTTACTAATAGAGAGTAGACTGATAGGGTGGTAACTGGGTGGGTTAGATTTGGCCTGCTTTGTATGTACAGGATATACCTGGGCAACTTTTTCACATAGTTGGGTAGATGCCAGCATTGTAATTGTACTTGAACAGCATGGCTAGGAGAGTGGCAAGTTTTGAAGCACAAGTTTTCAGTACTATTGCCAAACTGTTTTCAGGGCCCATAGTCTTTGCAGTATCCAGTGCCTCCAACTGTTTCTTGATATCACAGAGTGAATCCAATTGACTAAAGACTGGCATCTGTGGTGCTGAGGACCATTGGAGGAGATTGAGATTTATTGCTGCGAATACTTCAGCCTTATCTTTTACACTGATGTGTT
The DNA here is from genome assembly GCF_047496795.1 of Chiloscyllium punctatum. Taxonomy (NCBI): domain Eukaryota; kingdom Metazoa; phylum Chordata; class Chondrichthyes; order Orectolobiformes; family Hemiscylliidae; genus Chiloscyllium; species Chiloscyllium punctatum. Next base: position 81,270,550 of record NC_092745.1, read on the forward strand.
GGGCTCTTCCATCCATCATTGTGGATGGGGATGTTTGTGGAGTCACCTCCTCCTCCAGTGAGTTGTTTAATTGTCCACCACCATTCACTACTGGATGTGGCAGGACTGCACTGCTTAGTTAGTTAGTTTTGAGATCGCTTAGTTTTGAGATCGCTTAACTCTATCACATGCTGCTTGGCCTGTTTAGTAGTTTAACCAGGTTGACACCTCATTTTTAGGTAGGTCTGGTACTGTTCCTAGCATGCCTTCCTGCACTTTCCATTGAACCAAGTTTGATGCCCTGATTTGATGGTAAAGGTAGAGTGGGGGAAATGCTGGGCTTGAGGTTGTGTTGGAGTATAATTCTGATGCTGTTGATAGCCTACACAGCTTCATGGATGCCCAGTCTCGAGTTGCTAGATCTATTCAGTCTGTCCCATTTAGCACCATGGTAGTAACACACAACACGAGGGTATTCTCAACGTGAAGATGGCTTTCTTTCCACAAGAACTGTGCAGTGGTCACTCCTACTGATAATGTCAGATTGGTGAGGATGAAGTCATCTCAGAAGTTAATATTAGATTTCATATCTAGTGGGCACTTTTAATCATAGGAACTTGAGTTTATTTAACACTCATAAATGTGGGAAAGTGTACCAAAATATATAATTTACAAAAAAAAATGACTAGTCAAAAAAGGACATAGAATGAGAGGCAACCAGAAGCTTAAATTAAAGAAAGGAGCTTCAAGGCAAGTCTTGGAAGATCCATAATTCCCTTTTTTGCAACTACTGGGAACTTGCTCTCAGAAACTTCAATTTGTTGACTTTGCCTGCCATTGTTCACTCATTCTCTAAGGCTGTCCCTATCGCTAGCTCCATAATTCCTGCACCTCATACTCTTACCATCACTTTCAGATTTCTGTTACAAAATCTTATTGTTTACATTTCCATTCTTCCTGCAAGTGTTCACAGAGCCCAGCAAAATCACCAATACTATAACCTAGAGAATTTTTTTCTCCTTCTTGAATCTTCAAAAATGACTTTAAAAATAGAATATATTTTATAGTTACAAAAACATAATCATCTCAGCATTTTAAAAGTTGGACAAAATTGTATGCACCTAAACTTAGCCCAAAAATACGAAAACTTCTAAAATACTACAATAAAATACATATTTTATTTATTCAAAACCTGGTAAATCATTGCCCTGACAGTTTGTCCTAAACTTGTCCTTTACTTCAGAAGACTATGCTTCCTGATCTCTGGCTGAACCACTACCATGAGATAAACGGTAAGTAATGTTTCTTCTTTTAAAATGCATATCTTAATGTATTGTTATCATGCAGTTGAAATTAACAGCACTGTGAAAGTCAAGTGCAGGTCAAACTATCCTTTGCACAAGATGATCCTGTTACTTCCTAAATGGACATCATTGGACTTTTAACTACATGACAAATTTGGCAGTAATGGTTCAGTTGCTCTTTTCTATGCAGCTGTGTAGTATACAGCATTGTTAATTTTTTTTTCATGATAAGCCATCCCCACCTAATGGCCTGCATAGGAACTGAACCTAATCTCACAGGATGATTATTGCGACTTTAATCTATGGATTCTTTACTTTCCTGTATTCTCCACTGAAAATCAAAGTTTGATATTCTATCTTCTATTCTACCTCAATTGCCTCATAAGTTACAGTCAACTTCTTCACTTGGCTAATTTTCTTACCTGCCACTCCTTATGAATGTTATGATGCTCTGCATTAATGATGACTCCTTCACTAATGTTTCTCAAAAATAAAATTACTTCATCAGCATATAAGATATTGCTAATCATGTTTTTATTTGAGGCACGCTATTCCGCCCAAAAACAAATAATAATCTCAAACAGACCGAGTCTATTTCTTATGCTGCCACATTTTGAATAATAATAGCTTGTGAATGAGACATTTAAAAATGAATTAGAGCAAATTTCAGCAAATGTAGTAATCAGCATAATAGATGAGTGATGTGGGTAGTATCCTAATTAAAGATTCCCCTCTAAAAACTTATTTGTTACTTGTATTTACTGACTGAAATGTGATCTAGGCAGGAATTTAATTCATGGCAATTTAGTGGTTATTGTTAACTAATTTTCATCTTTTCCCATTCTAATATGTCTTTATGGCATACTCTTATCCATAAGCTCAGCTACAATACAGATGTTAAAGGACAGATCATAAACAATCGCTACACACTTTGTTAATTTAGAGATGTTAACTCAACAACCACAGTTTTCAAAATGTCCCCATTTATGGAAAGAGAAGTGAACTTGTAGTTAATGCTGACCACCTAAATACAACTAAACACAATTCATATACGATTAATACCAATTGCCAGTCCTTCAGTGCAATACTGTAACTTGGTCCTAACACTTCACTGCCTTATCCTCCACTGCCAGTTCCCCTCCCATTACCAATGATTTCAGCCCCCTATTGTCCACTGACGATCCTTAATCCTCTTACACCCAGTGCCTTCAAGAACACCAATTCTGGCTCCAAGAGGACTGACCAATTTCCTGCTGCAGGTTGGTAGCTTGCTGATGTTATTCAAATGTCACCCAGCTGAGAAAATAGTTTAGGTCTCACTAATTCTAGCAAGCAGATACCAGGCTGCCCAAAATTAGGGTCCATAAAAATGTATCCTCCTATTTGTAAAACCAAAACTTATATCACCATCCTGGGTGCTTATTTTAAAACTTGTATGCCATCCTAGTCAACCACATGAGGTGACAACACTGTGACACATTTCCATATATAATTAATATAGAACCTAACTAAAAATCTTACCGCCTTTATGCAGCTATTTTCTTGAAAGCTGCTCGGTAAATCAGTTAGCATTTCCTGGGCAAGAATTTCAACAGCTTTGGACTCCAAGCCATGTCTCCGTACAAACTTCTCACTTGCCAGAACGGCCGCTCCTGCTCCATCGGATGTTGGACTATTTTAAAGTAAAGTGTTATAAAGTAAGATTTTATAAAGTGTTATAAAGTGTAGGGGAATTGGTCTGGGTGGGTTGCTCTTCGGAGGGTCGGTGTGGACTTGTTGGGCCGAAGGGCCTGTTTCCACACTGCAGGGAATCTAATCTAATCTAAGACAAAAAGAGCAAAAGCTCCATCTCATTCTAATTTGAAGATTACAATATTAGCAAACAATAAAAAAAAGCTTTGTTCCACTTTAATTTTCTCCCAACCCTGTAGTGAATCAAACCAGTGTCTTATCTAAGTGTTCATTCTGTGGGTAACAGTATCAAAGCCTTAAGAACAGCACTGATTAATGTCACACACTGGTGTACAGTGCAGTGGTTGCTAGGGAAGAAAAGCATGGTATTTGATTTCACTTCCCATTTCTAACATCACAAGGACTTGTCACTAGAGCTAACTACACTGACATTCCTGATGAAGGACTTATGCCCAAAATGTCAATTCTTCTGCGTCTCGGATGCTGCCTGACTTGATGCTCTTTTCCAGCACCAAAGTTTTTGACTCTGATCTCCAGCATCTGCAGTCCTCACTTTCTCCTAACTACATGACATTGTTTAGCTGAGATCAGCTAACATAGCATAATCATTGCATCAAAGTTGGAGTGTTTTATGCACCTTATAAATTTTGTGCTTTAGCCACTGGTTCTTTGAAAACTCTATGGCATTTTCATATGCTCCCAAATAACACTTCCAGCATTAACGAATGATCAGTAGCTTGCTTATTTTCACATTCAAACATCTTTAACTCATATCGAAGAAGATTCAATGAATGAAATCTGAAATTGAAAACTAATATCAATAATGTTCACCATAAAACTATAATTGACTGTTGTCTTAATCTATCTGGTTCACTAATACCCTTTAGCAAAGGGAATCTGCCAACTCTTTCCATCAATTCCACTTTTGATGCTGCTATACAGGTAGTTCTTCTATAATGTGATGGTTGCGTTCTTGTGCAACCCCATGTTTTAGAAAAATCATGCTTTAGAAACAGGGCTTAAAGTGTTGGCGACATAACTGCATTACAGCCAACGTGTTTTAAAAGTTCGCGCTTTAGAAACAGTGTCCCCTATTCGTCAATTGCACTACAACAAATTCGTATTAACGAAACACACGTTATAGCAGAACAACCTGTACAATTAAATCAAGCAGTGCCCTCCTGCTTTGTCTTCCCTTGTAGAGAACTAGGACAAGGAACAGTTTTGAATCCTGGCCTACTCAATATTCTAAAGCAAGGAAGGCTGTGAATAAAGACCCAGAGACACACGCAGCAGTCTGCCGATGAAGCAGAAGTGAGGAGACAAATGGCTCAAGTCACCTTGGTAAATTACATTTGAGTATTTTTTTTAAATGTGTGCAGCCAGTAAATGAAAAAGTATCCCATTCTCACCAGCACTGCAGGAGAGTCAGAAATTCAAAAATCGGACGAGACTTCATCACCTGGTCAAGACTGAACTCATCTTGGAACTGAGAATATCTAAATAGATGAATTACAATTATTTAGATGAATGAAGAAATCGCGATGATACCACTTTTATACATTACACCAAGTTCATGATGATCTCATATACAGGGTAGAATTTTGTTTTGAATTATAATGATTTAAAAGTTTAAATTTTCAGCTATAGAGAGGTGCAGGAAAGTCTGATTGGTGAATTGTAAAACATATTTTCAAAAATCTGATGTACATGTGCTTTATCTTATTGCTATTTGTTCCAGCTTACTTTTGTTCCATCTATCATGGAGTTCATGAACACTGAAGGGCTCAGGCAAAGAAAAACAACGACTCCCCAGCAAGAGGGAAGCAAAGATGAACAGCAAAAGGAATTTGGGACCAGATTTTTAGAGTTGGGCCAACTCCAGAGACTTTTGAATTTTCTAGGAGGACCTGGCTATGGACGTTACACATCCATTTCTGACAGGTGCCAATTGTCTGAGAGGGGAAAACAGTGGATTGTGAATCTCTGCCAAAAGTCCCAAAGTTAGCACTTGAAATTGGTGCTGAGTGAATTGTTACTGTTCCAAGGACCTTGAGAAATGACATAGGAATTACAAATTTAAAGTGTACGTAAACATTTTTCAAAGGCAAGGGAGGTCAATTAAATATCATGACCTGAAGACTTGTAAATCCTCAGCCTGTTAAACATAAAGATTGAAGCTGTCAGAGTTTTGAAACATAACATTATTGATCTGCTTTCTCACAGACCATCTGATGTAACTGAGAGAGAGAGAAAAAAAAAAATCATCTGTTCCTGTAGATTCCATAGCTTTTAGTTGACATTTCTTAACAGCTATTATCACAACTAAGGTCTGGCTGACTACTTGATTAAATTTCATAACTTACAATATTACAAGTTATTTTGATGGGGTGGTTGGGGGGTTGAATTTGCTGAATTCACATTTTGATCGACAATATTAAGATCGTGTTAAAGAATTCGCTGTCTCTCATCTGGTTTACAGAATATTACTTCATTGTAAGAACAAATTGAACAATTTATGGGAAATTAATCTTTGAAGAGGTTTCACGAATAGAAGCTATTTTCTGTACCAATGTGTGCAAAGAAGAGTTATAACAGTTTGTTGAAGTCTACCTTATTTTTCACCTTCACATGGTTCCTGAGTTCCACCCATAGTGGGAATACTGGATGAGTGGTTATGAAGTGGCTAAGAATATGAATTGGCTTGGAGAAGTAATGGGAATGGGTGGTAAGTACAGGATGACATTTGAGGGCTTAACAATTTCTAAATCAACTAGGGAAAAGTCCAGATAATCAAGGTGCGCGTTCTATACAGCCTCAACTTACTTTGATTCTGGGGTTGAGATGCCTGACTCTATTTCACCCCTTTCTCAGAGATAAAATGATCCAGACATGGCCCTTTAAACAAGGATTGTACCAACTCAATCTTGCTGCGTCAGCAGTGAAAATCTGGCCTTTATTTTCGGTGGAGACCGAGTGACTGGAGTTGAATTATTGAGATTGTAAAGGGGAAAGGTACTTCACAATTTTGGTACGACCAAGTCTTTCAAGCAGAACTTGCTTCCCAGCACAATAATACATGAAATTGGTCCAAGTCAGGGTGACTTAAGTATGCTATTTGAATGATAAACCTGATAAGCAAATGGTCCTTTTTATATATTGCTTTCATATAAGCTCTTCTATTAAAGCTAAAACTAGGAGGTGAACTAATTTCATGTCAATTCCTCGTTATGTTATTAAATCCCAGACTTGAACTGAGGGTTAGAGCGTCTTCTCTGCATCAGAAAGTGTTTCAGGTTTGTCCTAATTAAGTTGCAATTAGCAACACAGTGAAAATACCCATCAAAAAACTTGTTAGTATACCTTTTTGACTGTTCACCATGACTAAATGGGAGGGTGTCTTATGTTGACCTGAGACAGGTGAGGCAGTCTTTGCTTAGGTAATCTACTAAATCAATGCTAATTTCTTGCTCAGAATTTTATCCATACTGAAAAAAATCATCCTGTGATATGACTGTGTGCTGGCAGAGATACGTTCCATTATGCATTTTAAAATATTTACACATTTAATTCTATTGTATTTTATATGAACAGAAGTACATAGGAAATAGGAATGGAGGTAGGGGAATAGGAATGGAGGTAGGGGAATAGGAATGGAGGTAGGGGAATAGGAATGGAGGTAGGCCATTTGGCCCTTTTGTGCCTGCTGTTATTACCATTCAACCACTCAACAAAGTCACAGCTGACCTTGTGCCTCAACATCAACTTTCAACATTATCCTGCTGTCCCTCAATACCCTTAGTAGCCAACAATCTATCAATCTACATTTGTACACACAGAACATCAATAAATTTTAATGTTCTGAGGTCACAAAAGTACACAGCAAAGCCAAAAAGATAAAATGGTTTGGATAAGGCACTTTGCTTAATCCTTCAACTATTGAACCTTGCAGAGAAAGTATTTATATAAAACGTATAAAACTGTAATCTAGCAAAGTAACAAATTCAGAGAAAAATAGATGAAAGATTACAAATGATTTGGTGATATGTTTTCTACCCAAGCAGGACAGTTACTATTCTGTCTCTTTTGCTGTTAAAAGAAAGAATTGGCTGGGATAATGCCATCAATCCACACATTGGGGGTAAAACTAAAATAATGTGTGTTTCTTCTTTCTGCATCCCCTTAAATGCTAAAGTTTAAAATTTCTAATATTATTCATACAGTTTCCTACTTTAGCCCATTCTTTCCCAGAATCTAAGGTTCTGAAACTCTAATTCTTTCACACAATTCTACACATTTTAAAACTTGCATAACCAACAATTCTTAGCACAACTCTCTTTTTCCTGCTTTTTTAAAATCCCTGATGGACTATGAGCTTTGAGCCTTCACCTTGATTGCTCAAAACTTAACACAAATATCATTATTAATCATTAACCAAAGAGCAAGCCAAAGGACTCACGGGTTATTTGTTGAATGCTTGTGATTCTTCCAAGCTATCTTGGCAAAGTGCTCTGGTTTAGTACCTATATTAAAAACAAAAAGACAAATTGTACTGGATAAACTGAGTTGGATTAAATGCAACAAAGATCAGTGCAATGGAAATTTACTCTCTGTTAGCAATAAGGTTTGTATGCAAGATGAACCTGAGACAACATCTATTAAATTTGTTGTATTTCAAATTTATTATAATAAAAGTACCTAGCATAGAACTTGAACCCAGACCCTGAGGTAGGGAACACTACCGCTGTGCCACAAGACGTCTTATAAAATTGGTTATATAATGACTGATTTCAAAATGTAGCTACTCTCCATTTTTAATACTTGTATTGACATCCACTTCATTGCCCTGCACAACACAGTGGCCAGTGTGTTCCAAGCTGAAGTAGTCAAGGAGTGGCCCCCTTCCCCCCACCATCCAATCAGTAATTTTCTTTCTGTAACACTTCCAATTGAGATATCATGGAGCCCCATTTTGTGGCCAATACCTTTACTCCATCTGTTTTTTTTTCAATCACAAGTCAATTTTCTTCAGAGTGGAAAATGACGTTACATTAAATTTGTAAGATTTATACACAGGTGTGTTATTCATAGTTACCATATTTCTCCATGTGCTCTTTACCAGCACTTCCAAATAATTGTGGTGCGATTGGGACTGCAGAAATCCCGTACTTATTAAGCAGCACTTCACAGTGTTTGTCCATAGGGTTGGTCCGATCAGTGTACTGAAAACAGAAATAGTAAACAGTCATATTCTGTAAAGATACATAGTATAGCTTTGAAAGTTGGAAACTGTTCTTACTCAGTTAAATGAGGTAAAAAAATAGGTAGATGAAATACTGCACCAGCAGTGGGATGTATTTAAAAATAATAGGACACGGTATAGATAAAACATTTTCCAAACAGGAATAAACTGTGTTAAAAATTAGACCTCCACATCTGCATAAAAAGAAACATAGAAACAAGAGTAACAGTTTAGTCCGCAGTGAAACTGGTTTTTCAGAAGGTGATCATTTGCTAATTTTGGAGCACTCTCCCCTTCAAGCCCCATTCCAGGTCTTGAGTGCATAAAGGCATTGGTTAATATTCAAGTGCAGTACTGGCAGAGATGTCATCATTTAGATGAAACGCTAAGCCAAAATCTCATCTGCCTAATGAGGTTTGAGAAGATTTGTAGCTCAGGTTGAGGTTGTGGATGTAGGTTTGCTCGCTGAGCTGGAAGATTCACTTTCAGACTTTTTGTCACCATACTAGGTAACATCATTAGTGATCTTCCGGATGAAGCACTGGTGGAATGGTCCGCTTTCTATTTATGGGTTTAGGTTTCCTTAGGTTGGTGATGTCATTTCCTGTTCTTTTTCTCAGGGGGTAGTAAATGGGATCCAAGTCAATGTGTTTGTTGATAGAGTTCTGGTTGGAATGCCATGCTTCTAGGAATTCTCGTGCATGTCTCTGTTTGGCTTGTCCTAGGGTGAATGTGTTGTCACAGTCGAAGTGGTGTCCTTCCTCATCTGTATGTAAGGATACTAGTGAGAGACATGACCCACTCTCACTAGTATCCTTACATACAGATGAGGAAGGACACCACTTCAACTGGGACAACATATCCACCCGAGGACAAGCCAGACAAAGACACACATGAGAATTCCTAGAAGCATGGCATTCCAACCAGAACTCTATCAACAAACACATTGACTTGGATCCCATTTACTACCCCCTGAGAAAAAGAACAGGAAATGACATCACCAACCTAAGGAAACCTAAACCCATAAATAGAAAGCGGACCATTCCACCAGTGCTTCATCTGGAGGCTCACTGATGATGTTACCTAGTATGGTGAAGAAACGTCTGAAAACAAACCTTCTAGCTCAGCGAGCAAACCTACATCCAGTCCAATCTGCTTGCTCAATGGATGGAAAAGATCCCTAATCAATATTTTGAAGAACATCAGGGGAGTTATCCCTGGTATCCCAGTCAATATCCATCTCTCAATCCACAGCACAAAAACAAATCATCCTTTCATTATCATGTTGTTGACTACATTCATAATAAAAAAGAGCTAGCAGAAACAGTTGTTTGTCAGTGGTGCTTACACAAAGTAGATGCAGAAATTAAATCCCACATCAAATTAATAAAACATTCCAACTACCTTTGAAGAAAGTGATCCTCTTTCCATTTTCTCAAATCCCAAAGCTAGAGTGCAATCAGCCAGTCCTTGAAAAACATGAAAAGAATATTGCAAATATATTTTCAGACCAATGAAAATAAGAATCATAATTAATTCAGTCATTTAAAACTTGCCCGCCTAGCACTTTGTATTTGTTGAAAGTCAAATATTAATACGTTATCCAAACGTTTTCAGTGCATTATTTTAAACTTTCATTTTTATATTTGCGTATATTCATATACTGCAAAACAAAAATGAATGACTATTTACAACAACATATTAAAAAATGAAAAACACCTTTCATGAAGTTACTGGAGGATGAGGACTATTAAATATAGAGGGAGTTTATGAAACTGCTTCTGACATAAGGGCTGATAATGCAGCGTATACATAACAGCTTTGTGACTACCTCAGCATTAAAATTAGACCACTTTGTGCTTTAAGAAACATTGATATTGCACTCTCAATACATGATATGCATGGATCAGAAGGGCTGTTGACTAGAATTCGAGGAGTAGCATCTCTTATAGGGGTGATGTTCCTTTAAATCTGTCCTGAGAATGAAAAGGATGAGGGCATCTGTGCACAACATAATATTGAAACTCCTTAGGTTCAATTTTCCCAAATTTGGGAAGTGTTCTTTTTTTAAAATGACATTCATGGCATCTGGTCTGTCATTAAAACTTTATTCACGCAATCTTCATTTCATTAATTATGCAACTGGCTTCCTTGGAGACAGTTTCATGTGGCAGGAAGTGGAAACGCTCAACACTGCCAGCACTTTGCAAAGTTCATGGAGTTTGTGCAATATTTAAATTCCAGTTGTGCATCACTACAGACACTCCAAGACAGGAATAGCCTTTCATGCTGTGCTCCTGCACCATTCTCCTGAAGGAAATGACCAATTCATGCAAGTTAGCACCTTGGTTCACTGACAGAGATGTGGAGGTGCTGGTGAATAGGGTGGTGAAAAGGAGGCCACCATAAAGGAGGGAGATAGTGATTGATCAGGTGCAGGATCCTTGGTGAAATGTAATGAACAACAGTACATTAAAAAAAAGTGAAGCTGAAGTTATAAGGCTGAACAAATGATGCATTCTATGGAGAGCATTTGTCCCTGCAAAAAGCAACCTGATAGAAGCATGTGGGTCATAGAGTCCCCAAGCTCCAAAGTAACGTCTGAAGTGTTGAAAGGGTATGTCTGTTGGTCTGAGATCAAGCCTAACGTGGTGCACCTAGGCTTGCATTGCTGACTTGCATGGATGCATGGGAACAGTGTCCAATGGCTCTGTCTAGTATCTCAGAGAAGAAGAGAAATTAGAAGCTGCATTGAAGCCTTCAAATTTGGTAAATGCACAGAAATAAGGTGATCACTGCTTGTTAGCAAGATTTTGAATTCGCTGTTTAAACTTTAAGTGGAGAAATCAAATTATTTCCTTGATATCGAAATTCTGACTTTTTTTTCATTTTTCTACATTTCTCGCCATTACGCATGCTCCTCAAGAAAGCAGAAAATTCCACCAGAAGTTTGCAAGAAAATGACAGTTCTCTGACACTTAGGTTCATGCTTAGGTATTTATCTGTTAGGCAGATTTTTAAAAATGTCTACAAAGAATATAAATACTTGGGCAACATAAAATGCTTAAGTAAATTACAGCAATTATAGAAAAATAAATTCTATGATGTTAAAAACTAAATTAATAAACCTATTTTGAATTTTTCCAAAGAGAGGTATCAATATTCTTCCATTACAATGGAATCATACCTATGTGGCTGGAGGTCTGGAGATAGCGGAGGTGGATCGACCCCAAGTCCTAACTTGTACCTTGTCAACCCAACCTTGAGTCCCGGTAGATGGAAGCAATCAATTTGACTATCCTGTCCAATTTTCTCTCTCTACAGGGAGATGCCCAGTCTTCTGCTCCTACTAGAAATTGTTTTGACTCTTCTCTGTAATTTTCATTACAAGACAAGGTAGCAAGTATAAAATATGGCAATAACAGCCACGAAGAAACAACTTCAAGATAATGCGAATCAGAAGTTCAGAAGCTTCATTTTAATTTAGGTGCAGTTTAGCACCTCATCACAATCATATTTCATTTAGTGTCTCATGGTTCTTACACGTACATTGTATTGGCTTACCTCCTTGTATCAGCTGCCTGGCCACAAATAAGGCTGTTGAACCAGTGGAGCAGTTGTTATTCACATTAATAATGGGTATTCCAGTTGTCCCCAAACTGTGATAGATTGCACGTTGGCCACAAGTTGAATCACCTTTATAAAGAGAATGCCAGAAATTCATTGGAATTGATCACACCAATCAAAAGCTAAATTTAAAATTAAAAAAGCATTACACCTATTAAGCATGGTAATTAATCATCATCCCTAGTGTCTTCTTTTCTCAAACAACTTCCCCTTTTAACTTTGTAAAAAAAAATTTCCAAAACAACTTTTAACTAGACACTTTTCTTGACTCACTGCTTTCTCCCAAACTGATATTCTAACCAAGGATTTTTGACTCTATCAATATATAAGTAACATGAAGAGAATATGCAAATTTTTGATAACTCACTGTAACTATGTCTGAAATACATTGCACTGTTATGCGCAAATAATTTGTGCTTAAGTACGCTTAAATGGAGTTCAAATCCATACTTTGTGAGAGCTTACTTCAGTTACTACAAACCATAAAAGCACCTGCACCCAACTCCCAATATCTATACAACCAAGTAACCCTTAGCTAATATATCCATGATCTGTTCCCTTAATCCATTCCTTCAAATCTTATTAAATAATAAGAGTATTTCTACACTCTGTAGTTTCAAACAGCAAATTAATGAAAAATCTGGGCTGATACTTCACTACAGCACAGAGGGAGAGGTGCATTCCAGAAGTATTTTGTTTAACATGGGATGTTAATCCAAAGATTAATTGGATGAATCTTGCAGGTGACTTCATGCCACTATGTGCAGGAAAATGGAGCTCCCATGATGCCGCAGGCCCTTAGCCAACAACCACATAATTTTAACCCGGCATCTCCAAATCAATTTTAATCATCGCAGAATTACAGGGCTTTAAAGAAATTTACTGTGTGCAAAACAGTTGTTCCAGGTAGAGGTAAAATCAACTTCTTTCCTATACAAAAGTCTAAGTTAATTTAGTTAAGTGATAGCCTTTAACCCTAAAGCAATAACAATAAGGAAAGTTTGTAATGATTTCAAATATATCAGGTGTCTGTAGTGTTTTCTTTAAATGTTAACTAGGGCTTTATAATTTTGGATCTTAAGAAATACTGGTCCTTGTGACCTTTTAGCCCCATGACCTGAAAGTAATATCAATGGGGAAGGAAGTTAAAATTCTGAATTTGCGCGATAATGCAGAAAACAAAGAGACTAAAAGAAAAAAGGAACTGACAATTGGGTCAGTTCAAGAAGAATGTGCCCCACTGTGTGGAAGACTGCATGGATAGAAGCCCTTTTACACAGGGGTTCATCCAAATCTTAAAAAGGAAGGAACTAGAATTCTGTGTGGAAGAGCTTGGTGGCTGAAACTGGAATCATGCAGGCAGACTGAAGTGTCTAGTACCTCTGTGAAACAGTCTTTGTTGCATTTGCTATTGCATGCATAATTTATAATTCATCCCAACTTAATTTATAATTCAGACATAATTTATAATTTGCCTCCTAATTCAGGATTAATCAGCCATGATTCTGATTCCTGTTAAAGTGATGCTCCTAAAATGAAATATTTTTCAATTATCCCTTCATGTTTGTTTGGTATATTTGGCAATTTTTTGATTACAAATCCCCATACAGAGCATAACAACTAATCTAAATGTTCATTTCAAGTTTCTAATAAGCGTTCGTTTTTGATACAATATTCACTGATTTGCACATAGCTAATTCATTGAACATTCATTTAATGCAAAATACATTATCTTGATATAGAAAATAAAACAAAATTTTAGTAGTCTGTTGGATAAAAGAGCAGCTGGAGCAACAAGTTTCAAACAGAAAGCGGGTGTTTAAAATACAATAATGTTGCAAAGAACTATCTTTTCACTAATGTCTTTTACAGACCACATTCTGCTGCCTTTACCTTTCTGTCTTATTATACGATGTTAGTTCAAAATCTCACAACACAGATTATAGTCCAACTGGTTTACAGGGCGACCCCATATCCACGGAATCATTTTCTGCGGTTTCAGTTACCCGCTCTTTACCACGGCCTGAGCATATTATAGGGAATGTTCCAGCACCAGGAGGCTGCCGGAAAGCTATGTTTCCCATTTAAATGAATGGGTTTACTCCTATCTGTGGTTTCAGGCTTCCACAGTAGGTCCTGGAACGTAACCCCCACGGAACCCACACAAAGTAGTTGATTCTTAATTGCCCGCTAACATGGCCAAGCACGCCACTCAAACTTTTCAGCACAAGCAGTTCTTTATTTAGTTTGAGCAAGTCACTCAGTTGTATTCAAGAAAGTGATTCATTACCATTTTCTCAAGTGGAGGTGGGCAAGAAATATTGGCTGTGCCAATGACGCCCGCATTCTGTAGATAAATAAAGAAATATTTTGCACATGTGGATTTACACTTATATCACACTTTTCACAATCCCAGAACGTCCCATGTATCATAAATTATTTTTGAAGTATAGTCATTTTGCAATGTAAAAATATTGAGGCCCACTGATAGGTGTAAATTACTTCTAGCAAAGTAAAGGAAGCAATGTGGGAGATGTTTCAAGAAAATCCACAACTATGCGATTAAATAAATCACAAGACATCTGATTTACAAGCTGGTTTTCTCTGGCATCTCTTCCCAAACATTGATTAGCTACAAATAATTAAATAGAGTAATGCTATGTGCTCACCATACACATAACCCACACAAGCTTGTTCCACAGCAGAGTACGCAATGCCAGCATCAGCCAATGCCTTCTGAGCTATAATGGAAAGAAAACAATTAATTTTCTGCTCTTTAAAATTTGCTTCACAGATTTAAACACATCAGTACTGCTGATCTATTTATCAAGAAAAGTTTGTACGTTTAGAAACAGATGGACTGAGGTTCACAGTAAATAGCAATGGCAAGCTGTTATAGAATCACTGAATTTATCATGGCACATCATGCCATTCGCCTGTCTTTCCCCCATATCCCTGTATACTACTTTTATCTAAATCATAATTTAACACCCACTTGAATGCCACAATTGAACCTCCCACCTCCACACTTCTGGCACTTCATTCCAAGCACTTACAACTCACTGTGTCAAAAAGTCTTTTTCTCACATCACCCTTGCTTCATTTACACATTACTTTAAATGTGTGCTCTCTTGTTCATTTTACTTGTATGAGCATTTGCATACAAGAACCTACTGTTGCACTTTATGACAATAGTGGCACTGTCCTATTAGGGAGGCAAAACTAGTTCCACTGTAGACACAGATCCCAAACTCTTAAATGTACTTGCCTGTTGCTACTAGTTGCACAGATACAACAGCATAACTAGCACATGCTACTCAGTTTGAGCATTCTGTTTCACGAATAAAAAGAATGTCCAGAAATATGATGCCTGTTCCCCACACCTCCCATGTAATGTTTTTGGAGGATATATTATGAAGCCCAAGATCATATTATTTTAAATGCAATGAATTCCATTATACATTCAGTAGATGATGGTTTTGTGTCTCTCTGAAGGACCAGTCTGAAGTTCTGTATGATTTTCTGATTGATCAACGTTACATGCTACAAATACCCAGGCAAATCTCAGAACCACATAACACAGAAAGCCACGAAATTCAAGTTACTGATCTTGTCTGTGGGACCAATTTCAAACAAATAAACTTGATGTTCATTTCTCATTTCAAAAATGTTCAAACTTCAGTTTTAACATGTAAACTTGGGAATTTCCCTTGCTTTAAAACTCCTGGATTATTACAATTGCTTGCCCACCTGATTGGCACTACATCCACAAGCAGCCACTCCCATCCACACTGACACTCAGTTATAGCAGTGTTTACCAACTACAAGATGCACTGCAGAAATTCACCCAGCATCCTTAGACAGCACCTTCCAAACCCATGACCATAGCCAGCTGGAAGAACAAGGGCAGAAAATAAATGGTCACACAACTACTATCACTCTCCTCTGAGTCACTCACCATCCTGATTGGGAGATATATTGCCGATCCTTTTGTCTCAGTGGGTCAAAATTTTGGATTTACCCCCTTTAAAAGCATATGAACTGCAGTGGTTTAAGAAGGGAGATCACCACCAACTTCTCAAGGACAACTAGGGACAGGCAATAAATGCTGGCCCAGCGATGCCCACACTCCATGAGTGAATTTTTTTAAAAAAATTATAAATGTATGAGTTTGCTGGTTCCAAAGTGAGCAAAATCATACCAGTTGTTCAAATAACAAACTAAAATTATGATGATACCTGCTTCTTTGGCCATGTCAGGATAGTCAACATCTTTCAGAGCCCCAGGCTTTTCAAACTGGTGGAAAAGAAATAACAAATTACATTCTTACTAAACTTGAATTGGATCTTACTTAAGGTCCTAATATAGCCATTCGATTGGTTTAAGTGTATTAAAATTACCATTGCTTCTTTATTGCATTTGTGTGCTCTGCAGCTGGACAATAAATGGAGGGAAATAGGTGCCACATCCTTTTAAAGTGTTACGTGAGTGGCACAAGTACAACAGATCTTGTTGGGTCATAGAGTGATACATCACAGAAACAGACCCTTTACATAGAACATAGAAAGGTAGAGCACAGAACAGGCCCTTTGGCCCATGATGCTGTGCCGAGGCTTAATCCTAATGTAACATATAATAACTTAACCTATGCACACCTCAACTCACTGCTATCCACCTGCATGTCCAGCAGTCGCTTAAATGTCCAACTCATCCATGCCAACCAAGCTTCCTAAACTAAACTCGTCACACTCGCCTGCATTTGGCCCATATCTCTCTAAACCTTTCGTATTCATGCACCTATCCAAGTGCCTTTTAAATGTTGTAACTACTATAAAACCTGCACCTAATATTTCCTCTGGCAGTTCATTCCACATTTAAACCACTCTCTGTAAAAAAGTTGTCCCTTGGGTCCATTTTAAATCTTTCTTCCAGCTTAAAATTATGACCCCTAGTTTTGATTTCCCCCAGCCAAGGGAAAAGATCTTTGCTAGCTACCTTAGGTATACCCTTCATGATTTTATAAACCTCTACAAGTGCACCTCTCAACCTCCTACGATCCAGTGCAAAAAGTCCCAGCCTACCCGTGTTGGCGGCTCGGTGGCTCAATAGTTAGCGCTGCTGTCTCACAGCGCCAGGGACCATGGTTCGATTCCAGCCCCAGGTGACTGTCTATGTGGAGTTTGCACATTCTCCCTGTATATGCATGGGTTTCCTCAGAGTGCTCCAGTTTCCACCCACAATCCAAAGATGTGCAGGAGAATTGGCCATATTAAATTGCTCATGGTGTTCAGGGATGTATAGGTTAGGGGTAAATATAGGATAGAGGAATGGGTCTGGGTGGGTTACTCTTTGGAGGGTGGGTATGGACTTGTTGGGCCAAAGGGCCTTGTTCCATACTGTAGGAATTCTATGATTTTATCTATATAACTCAACACTCCAGTCCCTGCAACATCTTCGTTGATGTTTTCAGAACCCTCTCCAATTTACATCCTTCCTATAGCAAGGTGGCCAGAACTGTACACAGTACTCCAAAAGTGACTTCACCAACATCCACTACAATCTCAACATGACGTCCCAACTCCTCTACACAATGATCTAAGAAAATGAAGGCAAGCATGTTAAATACCTTCTTAACCACCCTGTCTACCTCTGAGGCAACTTTCAAAGAACTATGTACCTGAACCCCTTGGTCTCTCCATTTGACAACATTGCACAGGGCCCTACTATGAACTGTATAAGTTTTCTTGGCAATATGATTTTTATCATCTTTAGACTTAGTCACTATTATTCAAGTTATTAAAAGGCCTGACACCACTTTTAAGTTCCACTCCAATGTTACAAAGTCAGCTGCAGAGAATTCTTACATGGGTTCAAGAGCAATATTTTAGTTGTAGTATTATCCTAGTCTAGAAGAAATTGATGGCACCAGTCAAAGGAGGGATGGGGAATGACGAAGTCCTCTCTTATAAACCAACAGTGGACAAGCTATTTTTACACTCATAGACAAGAAGTCAAAGCATCTGGTTGTAGTATTCCACTGTGTTTCGCTAAGAAACATTAGAAATAGTGAGGTCAGTAGGCAAACACTCCCAATGACTGGAATCATGCTCAACACATCGGAATTTGATCATGATTGTCAAGGGACTTCATTACAGTTCTAGAAAATGTCTTCAGTGCAGACATCTTCAGATTTGTCTTGAACAGAACTCCCTGGCATAAAGTCAGGAGTGGAATTGTTCATTTGTAATTCTAGTATTTGATTCCATTGATATGATTTGGGATAACGAACCAGCTCATACCAAGCTATAATAGAATCTTGTCATAAAAACAATACAGAAGCTGGGTATGTTGTGACAAA
Source organism: Chiloscyllium punctatum (assembly GCF_047496795.1). Classification (NCBI taxonomy): domain Eukaryota; kingdom Metazoa; phylum Chordata; class Chondrichthyes; order Orectolobiformes; family Hemiscylliidae; genus Chiloscyllium; species Chiloscyllium punctatum. The sequence continues at coordinate 81,288,752 of NC_092745.1, forward strand.
TGGTTCATGTCCGGAACCCTCAAAGCCTTTCCACAATCCACAAGTACAATTCAGAGTTATTAATCCTCAGGATGTATGCACCTGCAAGAGTCAAGAAATTTGTCATCATCCTGGTCTGACTTGTTCACTTGATTGGTGCTACTACCTATAGTCTGATGACCAGACCCTTACTTACATTACACAGAGGCTACAATATGTGCAATCTACAGGTTGCCCTGCAAGAACACAAGGACTATTGCCAAAAACACTTTTTTGCCTTCCCCTGAAGATTTAAAAAAAAAAGGCATGGCAAGCAAGGAAAGCATCCTCCAAGCCAAGCAATACGCAATTTTGGAACTTCTCAGAATAATTCCCACCTACAGGGTGCAGTAACTGGATCAATTCTATAAACAAGCAGCAACATTGAGAGGAAAGGGGCTAACAAGCAATTTCAACTGTGCCAAAACTCAGCAGTTAATCGCTAAGTCCATCACACACGATTAATTGCTAAGTAATATCATGCCATACACATGGTCTCACAATAGGACTCCCAAATCTCAGGATTTTCTTTACTGCATAGGTAGCTTCACAAGACATGTCAGATAAAGAACATCACACTAAGTGGTGCCAATTTGTAATCAGATGCAGATACAATTCACACAGGACCAATTTCTACAGAGTAAACAAGAAGCTTTCAGGTGGATACACATTTTCCTGTTTGCTCTGCAGACATCTGCATGGTACTTAGGTGCATTTAAACATGCAGACTGCAGACTTGCCTAGAAAGCGGAACAGTCAATAAGAGACTTCCTTAGATTACATCAGCGAACTCAACGAATAAGTTACAGCTGAAGTAATTTTTTGTCAAGGTTCTTGGCCAAGTATTTCTTTGCAGAATACAGATTAACAACTGCATATGCACATTAACGCATCAAGCTTGAAAGGGAGAAGAGTGGTGCTAAGACTGATACTTTGCATTTAAATAAGGCTAACTGTGTGGATATGACAGCTGAGCTAACTAATATGAACTAGGATATTAGGCTAGGAGGTAGAACATTGAAAAAGAGAGGTAGACATTTTAAGGGATCTTTATTCAGAATTAGTACTTTCCCTGATAAATAATATTTCCAAGGAGAGGACCCACTACCAAATTCTTTAGGGAAAAGCATCACCTTATAAGGGATAAGCAAATAATGCCACAAAAATAATGAGTAGTCAGAGTACAAAAATGATTGAGAATGGCTAAAAGGTTAATCAGACCAAATAAATTACAGCACGAGAGGAAGCAAGCTAGAAATGTAAAATCAGACAGCAAGAGTTTTTCTAAACATCTAAAAAGGAAGAAGTAAAGTAAGTGTTTATCCTCGGGAGGATGAGGATGGGGGAGTCAATAATAGACAATAAAGAAATTGCAGATGCAATGAATAAATATTTTGCATCTGTCTTTAGTATACAGGATACAAACATAATGTCCCAGTAATAACTGTAAACCAGGAAGTTGAAATTATAAACACTTAGAAAGTGGCATTGTACCAGCTAATGGAGTTGCAGTTTGATAAATCTGTGGGCCTGTGAGATCCTAAAATCATAAAAGATGTGGCTAATCAGGATTAGATGATCAGGATTTAATTTTACAAAAGGCATTTCATTTTGGAACTGTCCCTTAAGACTGAAAAGTGACACATATAAGCCTTTTATTCAAGAAGGGAGAGGGGCAGGAAACTATAGGCTAGTAAGCTTTGCATTATTTTTTAATTGAATCTCTACAGTGTGGAAGTAGGCCATTCAGCTCATCCTGAACCTCTGAAGAGCATCCCAGCCAGACCCACCCCCCCTACCCTATAACACGATATCTCCCATGGCTAACCGACTAGCCTGCACATCCCGGGACACTATGGACAATTCAGTATGGCTAATCCACCTAATCTGCACATCTTTGGACAGAGTGAGGAAACCAAAGCACCCAAAGGAATCCCACACGGACAGTCATATGAGGCTGGATTCAAACCCAGGTCTCTGGCACTGTGAGGCAGCAGTGCTAACCAGGGAGTCACTGTGCCACACATCTATTGTGAGGAAAGTGTTAGAGTCAAGCATTAAGGAGGTTATAACTGGCCACTAAGTAGTTAATTGGGCAGAATCAGCATGATTTAGTGAAAGGGAAATTTATTTATTTTCTTTGAAAGAATAATCATATTGTGAAAAAAAGGGAAGCATGTTGATGAACTGAAGTTGGATTTTGAGAAGGCATTTGACAAGATTATTGCACGAAGTATGAAATCATAGCTTAGGGAGTAACATACAGACATTGATAAAAATTGGTGGGTGGGAAAGAAACAGAAAGTATGCATACATGGATTTTTTTGGGATTGGCAAGATATAATGAGTAGTCCTGCAGAAGCATATGTTGGGCCCTCAACATTTTTACAATTTAGATTATTTCTTTAACTGAGGCAATCGAAGGCATGATGGCTAAATTTGCAGTTGACACAATGATAAGTGGAAAGTATGTTCTGAAGATAATATAAGAACACAAAAACAATATAAATAGGTTAGGTGAGTGGACAAATATCTAGCAGATTCAGTATAATATTAGAAAATGTGAAGTTGTACACTTTTGGCAAAAAGAGTAAAAAAAAACAGAATATTATTTATTTGGACAACAACTACAAAGTTCCTCTGAGAACAGGAATTTGGGTGTTCTGATAAATGAATCACAAAATGTTAGTATGCAGTGATTAATGAAATTCTGTCCATTATTAAGAGAGGAATTGAACATAAAGGATGCAATTATAAATTGCTGTCTCAGGCTTGCAGCAGTGCTCCAGCAAAATGCAGCACAAGCTGGAAGAACAGCATCTCATTTTCTCCTTGGGAACCCTGCAACCTTCAAAACAGAAATGTTTTTATTACAAATAGTGATGGCTTGATGATTGCTCAAAATCTAACTTTAATATTCCAGATTTTCATTAAAATTCAAATTTCACCATCTGCCGTTTTGGGATTCGAACACATGCCCTAGAAAAGTAACCTAGGATTGTGGATTACTAGTCCAATAAATTACCATGACAATACTACTTCCCCACAGATTCTTGTTAGGCAAAGAAATCAAAGACTATCAGGATAGATTGAAAAGTGGAATTCAGATTGCAAACTGATCAGTCGTGATCTTATTGAATTGCAGTGTAGGCTTGAAGGATCAAATGGCATAATACTGCACCTATTATGCATGTTTATTCATACATATTTCACAAAATTGATGAAGCTAATGTTTCCCAAATCAAGCACTGCAAAAGAATATTCTTGTCGGAACTTGTATCATGTAGAATGAACTGCCAGAGGAAGTGGTGGAGACTGATACAATTACATTGTTTAAAAGGCATCTGGATGAGTATATGAATAAGTTTAGAGGGATATGGGCCAAATGCTGGCAAATGGGACTAGATTTATTTAGGATAGTTGGTCAGCATGGATGAGTTGGACTGAGGGGTCTGCATCCATGCTATACATCTCTAAGACTCTAAATATCCAATTTCTAACCTGGACTAAGAAAACTAAGTTGGGAGCAAGTGCTAATCATAACTAAATGGAACACAAAGTTGGCTACTTGGAAATTTACTGTTTCACTTTTAATTCTCCCTTATGATCAGGCTGGGTTTGAGCCGTTTCTTTCTAATGCAGGGAAACAAAACAGAGTTTTAGCTGCTGTACATATAACAAGAATAAATGGACTAACTTGTTACAAACTAAAAACCTTCCCAACAGCAACTAGATAGGGCTAAGTTCACAGAGCACCATCAGTCAATCACTGAGAAGTCCCAAGCCACCTTCTGCTGCCTGGAAGTGTTTCATTATTTATGTGGTGTGAGAGGTTGTAGCCCATTTCCCTAAAAGAAGGGGATGCACCTCATACTCTTTGGCCACATGATGCCAGTAAAACAGACATCCTTTTTGTAACACTAACCCTGGGTAGAAGCAGACTATAGTTAACTCTGTGTCCAGGAATCCTAAAAGATGGAGCACAGTGTTTACCAGTATACTTGAGGCCTTCACAAACAATGGAGACCAGAGGGACTGCAGTGTTTCACCAACCTCTAGAATGACAATTTAATTTGAAATAAACAGAAAATGCTGGAAACAAAAGAAACCTCAGCATTTATGTAGGAACAGAAAACATTTCCAGTCTGTGGCCTCTCACCAGAACTAATCTGATTTGCTAAATTTCATTTTTTATTGTTTCTCTTACTGTTTATTCATGATAAAAGTCAAATTTAAACAGATGCATCACGTAGATTTGTTCCCAAAAGGGTTTTCGCAAAGAGTTCTGGCCTACTAGAAACCAAATAAAAGCAAATATATGGTCGTACACAAAACGTCAATCTGTTGAGCTTTTTTTTAGAAAAACAACTTTTCATACAACAAATATGATATCAATAGTTTGCCCCTTGATTTATGTGGGCAGCAGGGCTGCCATAATACAAGTTGTATAATACTAAATGACATTTGTTTTGACAGACCCTGACATGGGATCCAATGTGCAACTTACAGTATGTGTGTGGCGGTGATTTAATCACTGACCAAGGGAGCTGCAAGCCCAAGGTGCTTGTGTAACACAGTAACCATTCTGGATACATTTAAAGAGCTGCAAAAGGCCCCTGTCTGTTACAGGAGAGTAAGCCACTGATGTCAGTCACTTCCCTGCAACAGCAAGATCAACCCTCACCCGGACACAAAACTAACTTCGCTGTGGCTATAAATGGAGCGAATGTACCCCATAGATAGAGAGATGAATAGATACCTTAGTCATTCCCACTCCCACCACAAACACCCTGTTCTTGGAGTTTGCCATGATTCTCAGAGGCAGACCTTCAGCCGGAACAATGCTCACTGTCAGAAACCACTGCTCTTTAAAGCTGTACATACACCAAACCACCATCTGGAAACATGCCAGTCTCATGCACCTCTCTCAACGCATACTTCACCAGTGGTTGCTTCCCTGTCATTGTCTCCGTTTTTTTAAAGTAAAATCTGTCCCATTTTAAATTTCGGGTGTGCAGCTGTAATCCTGGTGCTCGATCCTCTGCATGTTGACTGCTTGAACTGGATAAAAAGCTGACTGAATGGATTTTAGTTGCCTAGTTAGTGATTACAGCATTAGATGAACGTTACGTTTTTTTAGTTTAGTTTGATTACGAAGGAGGTAAATAAGACACATTTCTACAAAATTTATTATTTTTCAAAAAATACGTTGGAATACGCTTCTGCTTTATTTGTCTGCCATCTACTGGGGGACATCGGTAATGATCTTTCCCTGAATTCCTGCTCAGGATGGAGCAGAGAAGATAGTGGAGGTGATTATTCCTGCCCTGTCCCTGGTGCAAAATTCGCATCGGGGAGGAGCAAATGATTTGGATATGAACATTGGAGGTATTGTTCGTAAGTTTGCAGATGACACCAAAATTGGAGGTGTAGTGGACAACGGAGAAGGTTACCTCAGAGTACAACGGGGTCTTGATCAGATAGGCCAATGGGCTGAGGAGTGGCCGATGTAGTTTAATTTAGATAAATGTGAGGTGCTGTATTTTGGAAAGGCAAATCAAAACAGGACTTATACACTTAATGGTAAAGTCCTGGGGATTGTGGCTGAACAAAGAGACCTTGGAGTGCAGGTTCATAGTTCCTTGAAAGTGAAGTTGCACATAGATAAGATAGTGAAGAAGGTATTTGGTATGCTTTCCTTTATTGGTCAGAGCATTGAGTATAGCAGTTGGAAGGTCATGTTGCAGCTGTATAGGACATTGGTTAGGCCACTTTTGGAATATTGTGTTCAATTCTGGTCTCCCTCCTATCGAAGGATGTTGTGAAATTTGAAACGGTTCAGAAAAGATTTACAAGGATGCTGCCAGGGTTGGAGGGTTTGAGATATAGGGAGAAGCTAAATAGGCTAGGCTGTTTTCCCTGGAGTGCTGAAGGCTGAGGGGTGATGTTACAGAGGTTTGCAAAGTCATGATAAAATCATAGAATAAATAGACAGTGTATGGAATGAGCTGTCGGAGGAAGTGGTGGAGACTGGTACAATTACAATATTTAAAAGGCAATTGGATTGTTATATGAATAGGAAGGGTTTGGAGGGATATCGGCAAAGTGCTGGCAAATGTGAATAGATTAGTTGAGGATATCTGGTCGGATGGATGAGTTGGATCGAAGGGTCTGTTTCCGTGATGTATATCTCTATGACTCGATGACTCTAATTAAGACAGGACTCAACTATTTTAATGATCTTTTTGCTCACACACACATCCAAATTTCTTTCAAATGTTGTAATTGTACCAGTCTCTACCACATTTTCTGGCAGCCTATTTCACGCACTGAATGTCATCTAAAACTCTGCTGTATATATTCTATACTTCAAAATTCTCGGTTCCCTGTCACCAATAAGTCTATGAGACAAATGTTGGAAAATGGGGCTAGAGTAGATAGTAGTTGATGATGAGAATGGACCTGATGGGCTTAAGGGCCCTTTTCCCATGCCATAAAACTGATTAAAAACAAACTATATCCTGTTTGGTCATCATTCCCACCTTTTTTACCCATACTGAACTCGTACCTCCTAAGGATGTATTTATTTTGGCATACTTATTAATCATGGTATCACTACTTGTATAACCTCTTTCAACTCTGGATCTCTTCTATACCTTCTAGAACCTACTCCGATTTGGTGAATTCATAGTACTGTGCATTCTTCGTCCTTTGGAAAATCTTTGTTGGAAAAAGCCTGCAGCTGTTCCACTTTATGTTTTGGACCCTAAACCTGTGCCTTACCTTCTAGAACCTACTCAAAACCCACCACTTTCGGCTAACCTTCAATCATCTCTCCTAATACCTTCTTTTGGATACTTTTTCTTCGGTTTCTTTATGAGGTCCTTTGTGATTTTTATTTACATTGACACTGTCAATAGAATCACACTCCAGCATGAGTCATCATGTTTTGGAGAGGTGGATTGAAAATCAGTGTGTAATAAGAGTGCATAAGGAACTGCTGAATGAGTAGCAATAAAACTGACAATTTTTGACAGTATCAACAATATCCAGCAGGAGATAAAACTAAATTTCAATATTTTCTCACTTAGAGCATCTTAGGTCATTAACATTTAATACAATACAAGATAGTGGTTTGGCAGGACAAAACTTGTGGTGTGCAGAAGAAATACACATTTTGTCGAAGCTTTTTGTTCTGTACTCATCAAAACAAAGAGTCATAGTTACAGAGATGTACAGCATGGAACCAGATCCTTCAGTCCAACTTGACTATGCTGACGACATATTTTAAATTAATCTAGACCCAATTGCCAGTATTTGGCCCATATCCCTCTAAAACCTTCATTTTCATACACACATCCAGATTCCTTTCAAATGTTGTAATTGTACCAGCCTCTACCACTGTCTCTGGCAGCATATTCCATAAACACACCACCCTCTGCATGAAAAAGTTGTCCCTTAGGTCCCATTTAAATCATTCCTCTCTTACCTAAACCTAGGCCCTCTAGTCTTGGGCTCCCCTATCCTGGGGAAAAAGACCTTGACTACTCACCCTATCCATGCCCCTCATAATTTTATGAACTTGCAATTTGCAAGAAATATCAAAATAAAACAAAACAACCTTTTTGTACTGAATAAGAAGAGAGTACTGGTTGGCTAGCAAATGGACTCTGATTTGTAAAGGTTTTGCCATTGAGAATGCACCAGTCAGGTGACAATTAACTGCTAAGCTTTGTTTAAATTTTAAGTCAGACAGTTGACTCTGGTCAACGCATTCCCCTGAGATATAAACCAGAGAATGGATGTCATCTGTCTTGCTGAGTTGAAATATGTACACTTTGTGTATGTCTTCTTTCCATGTGCAAAGAACAGTATCCTGCATATTAATTGTGTCATAACAAAGTATATGAACTACTATATAGTTCACAAATGTGCCATACTGTGAGCCCAGATGATAATCTTAAATTGGTTGTCAGCATAATTCTCAGCTCACTCGGAATTATTTAGCAAAATGTTGTCCAACTGTAGAATCTAATGTAGGACACTATGTTTTGACGTTTGCAAGCATTGGCTGATTGGGTATGCCCATTATATTGTTTGTTGTAAAAGGCAAAGGGATTTATTGTTTGATATGACCTACCAGTTTGATATGACCTACCAGTCTTTGGGCTATACTTGGTATCACACTGGCATTGAATTTTAAATGCCACATTCTTCATTTGTGTAATAAGCAGAACCTATTTTTGGCTTTAAGGCAGCATCCTGTTAGTGACAAACACTACTAGTATTGCTACTGTGTGTCTGTTTGTTTTAGCATTTATAAATGTATAGATTTATATTTTCATGTATGATTAAATATTTTCATATTTAATTATGAAGCTTTATCGTGTTATAATATGAGGTTTATAAGATTGTTGTGTTTGGATGATATATTTAATTTAAAGCAAAATAGAGGGGTCATTTGCCCTGTTCTGATGTCTACCTGACAGAAAGCTTGAATGATTTGATCATTAGAGATCAAAGGAATTCCAGATTGTTTTTCTTGGGAAGAAGGATTTTTACACTTGGGGAAAATAACAGTAGCCTAGGTGTGCTAACAGTGGATAGAATGTGAGTCATCAAACTCAGGATAATTGTTAATGATATTCCAAACAGTTGTACTTTAAATTGTCCATTTATTTCCAAGGTAGAAAAGTGGGCTTTTAAGGAGAGCTATTTTTTACCTGGATACATGATATATGCAATTCACCTTGCCATCAGATATAGATGGGAAAGGAAGGGTCTTTCTGAAAACTCACAGGTATGGTTAGTTTGTTAGGATTCAAAAGAGGAAGGTCAGCAATGATTAGCAAGATGCCTTGTTCAGTCATGCAGGAATGGGGTAGAACTCAAACTTTGATTGAAAACACTGCATTCATAAAGAGTAAAATATCAGGTTGGAAGATTTATCTAATTTGTGCTAGAGGAACAATCTCTCAGGAAAATACCTCACTAAGAAAGACAGTTCTGAGTTTAAAAGTTCGCAGGTTGAGAAAGGAAAGGAACAGAAAATAAGTTTGTGAGAACTTCGGACTGGCTCCCAGAGAATTGAAGGCCTGCCTAAAGGTCCCTGTAAATTATCTCTGTTGAGTGTGTTTCTGGTGTACTAAGAGAAAATTAAATAAAAATAGTAAATAAAAACCTGAAAGAATGGTGGGTGTTGTTCCAAGGGAAGGTCACCAAACCTAAACGTTAATTTCTCTTCATAGATGCTGTCAGATTTGCTGAGTTTTTCCAGCAAACTCTGATTTTGTTTCTGATTTACAGGGTCTGCAGTCCTTTCAACTTTTATTTTGTATTTATCTTACTGCCAGATCTCTTCTTGGCATGGCCAACCTGAAGAAATTCTGCTCCTTCCTCCAAAGGGATTTTCATTCCAATCTTTTTCTTGTCCACTGACATTAAACTCACTGTCACTCCTGGTGTTTGACCAGATATTTGCTAAAACTTATTTCCACAGCCACATCATATTCCTCAGTGACTGCCTCCAGCTCAGACTCACACCATGTATATTCCAATTCATGTTTCCTCCCTTGTGCTTTTAATCAACCCAGGATCACAGGAATCTTTGTCACGTTCTACATTCCACAGACAGCTGCTCTTGCTGCACCCCTGAGATCCACACTCAGTGCCATGCAGCATCACATAAACCCTCTCAACAGCTGTCTCCATCAACATTGCATCACACTGGCACAGGGTTGCACAGTTCCACTTCATCCTCTGGATCATTTACCGTGCTAATGAGAATCTTTTTCTTTTCCTTTCAGACATCAAGGCACGCAAGATGCAACAACTCAGAAACATCCATGGCCCTTTGGAACCTTCCTCCCCCTCCCCTTCCATCTGACTCCATCCCCTCTCCCAACCCCCACCTCTTCCTGTCAGGTAATCACAGTCCATCCTAAACTTCCACTCTCCGATACTGAACCTTCTGTACTTAGCAAAGGTCTCTGTTTTATCTCTTTGTATCCCCACCTTACTGAATTTTGAGCACAATATTGGTCACCTGAATTTCTCTGCACCCCCCACTCATTCCAACCTGTTTCTCTCCAACCTGACTACACTCTGTATACTTTGATCCAACCCTGATTTTGTTATTAAGCCTGTCAATAAAGGTAGTGCCATTGTAGTCTGGTGTTCTGACCTTTACATTGCAGAGGCTAAGTGCCAGTTTGCAGATTCTTCCTCCTATCTCCTCCTGAACTATGACCCCATCAAAGCACATCAAGCCTTTTTCTCTACTACAGTCATTGACTGCATTTCATCTGGTGACCCTGCCTCGACTGTCTCCAAGCTGATAGTCCCTCCTGCCCTGTATAGCTCACTTCTACCCTCTTCTCAAAATCCACAAACAGACCCTTTGTTTCTGGTTGCCCCTGCCCCACAGAACTCACCTTTTCCTACCTTGACACACTCCTTTCTCCCCGGTCCAGTCCCTGCCTACTTATATCCACAATTCATCCAAGACTTTATGCTAGATTCGGAATTTCCAGTTTGCATTCTCCAGCCACCTCTTCTTTAACATGGCCGTGCAATCCCGTTACACGCCCGGCCCCCACCAGGATGGTCTCAGGCCTCTCCGCTTCTTCCTGAAACAAAGGCCTGAACCGTCCCCCCCACCACCATCCTCCTCCACTTGGCCAAGCTCAACTTCACACTTAACAACTTCTCTTTTACAAAACAAAGTATTTATTTAATAATACATTTGAACAATCAATAGCATTTAGGTAGACATAATATTTTGAGGAGAAAGTGAGGACTGCAGATGCTGGAGATCAGAGCTGAAAATGTGTTGCTGGAAAAGCGCAGCAGGTCAGGCAACATCCAAGGAACAGGAGAATTGACGTTTCAGGCATAAGCCCTTCTTCAGGAAAGGGCTTATGCCTGAAACGTCGATTCTCCTGTTCCTTGGATGCTGCCTGACCTGCTGCGCTTTTCCAGCAACAACATTTTCAGCTCATACACCATATTTTGGCAAGGCAATTCTAATATTTGACCAAGCTATAGTGAAGGAATGGCAATATAGTTCTAAGTTATGATGGTATGTGGTACAGAGAGAATGTTGCAAATGATGGTACTCCAATTACATCTGTTGCCCTTCTCCTTCTATGCAGTAGTGGTCAGAGTTTTGGGACATTGTGCAGAGCATCTTGTAGATGGTACACACTGCTGCTACTATGGCCATGTGGTGGGGGAAGTGAATGTTTAAAATTGTCAACAGGGTGCCAGTCAAATGAATTGCTTGTGGTATTAATCTTTTGATGATGTTAGAATTACACTCATCTATGTGAGTGGCGAATATTCCATCACACACCTGATTAATGCCTTGTCGTTTGTGAGTGGGCTTCAGAGAGTCTCTGAATTCCCAGCTTCTGACCTTCTCTTGTAGTCACAGTTTTGATCAGTTTCTTGTCAATGGTAATCCTCAAGATGTTGATGTTCGTTTGCCAGTTTTACAATTCTGGCCCCTTAAGCATCTTTTATTTTTGTTTGATTCAAGCTTTGGCATCAGGTGACAGGATCTGAACCCTTGAAGTTTCTCTGCAAATATGTCCACCTTTCCTCATTCATTACAATACTGCGACCTATTGACTAATGTTTTTGGTCAGCAGTCCTAATATTTCTTTATATAGCTCATTCCTCCTGCAAAGCATATTGGGACTTGTTAAAATATTAATGTAGTTCCTCAAATTCAAGTTATTTTTGTTGGTGCTGTGGGGCAGGGTAAACTTTGGAGATGTGAATTTTGAAAGGGCTACCTAATCAGAGGAACATTCTGGCAAAAACGTATTGTGGAAGGCTGTCTAGTGCAAAAGTACTGTTATGAGTGGGAGTGGGTGCAGATATGACTAATAGAAAGGTGAAGTCATCACTGGGAGCTGGCCGAAGTTGATGTTGAAGCATAGGTGCATATTCTAGAAATAATTACGTATTATTAATAGAAAGATAGCTTAAAACATAAATTCTCGGTAGAGTTAAACTCCAGTTATAAGTAAAATGACTTGAGTGGGTCATGAAGACTGGAAGTCTGCTCAGAGCCAAGTTTAAAGTCTGTCTGAACATTCGGGGTAGGTGGACTGGTGTTAATGAAATACCCTCCAGTGATACAAGCACAGCTGTAGGTATGATTCCGATCCATGCCACTTTAAATATTAAAAAATACGACTGTAATGCTACCTAGGTGAAAGTAGAATAGTGGTACACAAACAGATAGATCTTAGTATGCCAGAGTGGGTGGGGGGGGGGGGGGGGGGGGGGGGGGGGGGGGGGGGGGGGGGGGGGGGGGGGGGGGGTGAATACCTGATAGTGGGGCTATATAGGTGAAAATGGGTTTCTGTGCTTAAAGCAGTCCACGTGGTGACACGGCCTGTTGTGTGGGATGGGTAAAAGATGTGGAAAATGGTGTTCAGGTCCAAAAATGATTGAACTTGACATTGAGTCCTGATGGTTGCAGGGTTCCCAAGCAAAAAATGAGGTGCTGTATTTCCAGCTTGAGCTGAGCTTTTCTGGAGCATTACAGCAGGCCTGAGATAGTAATAACTGCATGGAAAGTGCAGTGGGGATGTGGGGTGGGTGTTAGGAGTGGACCAAGGTGTCCTGGAAGGCACAGTTCCTTAAAATGCTGATAGAGAAAAGGAGGTGAATATGTGTCTTGTTGGTGGCATCCCACTGGAGGTGATGGAAATGGAGGCTTATCGTGCTTTCTGCACGGATACTGGTGGGTAGAGAATAAGGAACAGAGTTGTAGGAGAGAAGAAATGAGGTGAGGGCAGAAGTGCTGGAAATGTGTCGGAAAGGGTCGAAAAACTGTAAAACACAAGCTTATTGCAGCCACCTCCAACGTAGTGACATTGACTGTCTCAAAGATGGCGATGCCAGCCGCTCCTTCACCGCCAAATAGTCACAGTCGCTAGTTAGCATGCGCGTGGATCGTGAGGTATGTTGGGTAGAGGGAATCTAACAGCAATGGCGGAGAAGCAGAAACACGATGGTCGGGTCAAAATCGGTCATTATATCCTGGGCGACACTCTGGGGGTTGGCACTTTCGGCAAAGTGAAGAGTTAAGTGTTTCATAATAGATCTAAAACACTTCCGGTTTAAGATGCGTCCCGCTTTCCGATAATCTATTATTGATAAATAAATTTAAGTGACGGCCTGTACACAGTCTCCACCCCCCCACCCCCACCGTCACCGTCTCCACCCCCCCCCACCGTCACCGTCTCCACCCCCCCCACCCCCACCGTCACCGTCTCCATCCCCCACCCCCACCGTCACCGTCTCCATCCCCCCCACCCCCACCGTCACCGTCTCCACCCCCCCACCCCCACCGTCACCGTCTCCACCCCCCCACCCCCACCGTCACCGTCTCCATCCCCCCCACCCCCACCGTCACTGTCTCCATCCCCCACCCCCACCGTCACCGTCTCCATCCCCCACCCCCACCGTCACTGTCTCCATCCCCCCCACCCCCACCGTCACCGTCTCCACCCCCCCACCCCCACCGTCACTGTCTCCATCCCTCACCCCCACCGTCACCGTCTCCATCCCCCACCCCCACCGTCACCGTCTCCATCCCCCACCCCCACCGTCACTGTCTCCATCCCCCCCCACCCCCACCGTCACCGTCTCCATCCCCCCCACCCCCACCGTCACTGTCTCCATCCCCCCCACCCCCACCGTCATCGTCTCCATCCCCCACCCCCACCGTCATCGTCTCCATCCCCCACCCCCACCGTCACCGTCTCCACCCCCCCACCCCCACCGTCACCGTCTCCACCCCCCCCACCGTCACCGTCTCCACCCCCCCCACCCCCACCGTCACCGTCTCCACCCCCCCACCCCCACCGTCACTGTCTCCATCCCCCCACCCCCACCGTCACTGTCTCCATCCCCCCCATCCCCACCGTCACTGTCTCCATCCCCCACCCCCACCGTCACTGTCTCCATCCCCCCACCCCCACCGTCACTGTCTCCATCCCCCACCCCCACCGTCACTGTCTCCATCCCCCACCCCCACCGTCACCGTCTCCATCCCCCCCACCCCCACCGTCACCGTCTCCATCCCCCACCCCCACCGTCACTGTCTCCATCCCCCACCCCCACCGTCACTGTCTCCATCCCCCCCACCCCCACCGTCACCGTCTCCATCCCCCACCCCCACCGTCACTGTCTCCATCCCCCACCCCCACCCCCACCGTCACTGTCTCCATCCCCCCCACCCCCACCGTCACTGTCTCCATCCCTCACCCCCACCGTCATCGTCTCCATCCCCCACCCCCACCGTCACTGTCTCCATCCCCCAACCCCCACCGTCACTGTCTCCATCCCCCCCCACCCCCACCGTCACCGTCTCCATCCCCCACCCCCACCGTCACCGTCTCCATCCCCCACCCCCACCGTCACCGTCTCCATCCCCCACCCCCACCGTCACCGTCTCCATCCCCCCCACCCCCACCGTCACCGTCTCCATCCCCCCACCCCCACCGTCACTGTCTCCATCCCCCCCACCCCCACCGTCACCGTCTCCATCCCCCCCACCCCCACCGTCACCGTCTCCATCCCCCACCCCCACCGTCACTGTCTCCATCCCCCACCCCCACCCCCACCGTCACTGTCTCCATCCCCCCCACCCCCACCGTCACTGTCTCCATCCCCCACCCCCACCGTCACCGTCTCCATCCCCCACCCCCACCGTCACTGTCTCCATCCCCCACCCCCACCGTCACTGTCTCCATCCCCCCCCACCCCCACCGTCACCGTCTCCATCCCCCACCCCCACCGTCACTGTCTCCATCCCCCCCACCCCCACCGTCACTGTCTCCATCCCCCACCCCCACCCCCACCGTCTCCATCCCCCACCCCCACCGTCACCGTCTCCATTCGCCCCCCCCCCACCGTCACTGTCCCCACCCCCCCATCCGTCACTGTCTCCATCCCCCCCACCCCCACCCCACCGTCACTGTCTCCATCTCTCCCCCCCCCCCCACCGTCACTGTCTCCACCTCTCCCCACCGTCACTGTCTCCACCTCTCCCCACCATCACTGTCTCCATCCCCCCCCACCGTCTCTGTTTCCATCCCCCCCCGACCGTCACTGTATCCATCCCCCCCAGCCCCCACTATCGCTGGTTCCATCTCCCCGGCCCCCACCGTCACTGTCTTCATCCCCCCCCCACTGTCACTGTCTCCATCCCACCCCACCGTCACTGTCTCCATCCCACCCCACTGTCACTGTCTGCACCCCCCGTTACCTAACACCCTAACACCCCCCCCCCCCCGTTTCCTAACACACATCCCCGTCAAATAACAAACCCCCCCGTCTCCTAACCCCCCCCTCCGTCTCCTAACCCCCACCCTCTCCTCGCGTCTCCTATCCCCCCTCCCCCGTCTCCTAACCTTGCCCCCTAGTCTCATAACCCCACTTTTCTTACTCCCACCCATCTCCTAACACCCCCCCGTCTCCTAACCCTGCCCCCTCATAACCCCCCTCTTCTTACTCCCACCTGTCTCCTAATAACCCCCCCCCCCGATTCCTAACACCATCCCCCAGTCTCCTAACACCACCCTGCCTCCTAACACACACACACCCATCTCCTAACTCCTCCCCCCCCCCCGTCTCATTCCTGAAGAAGGGCTTATGTCCAAAACGTCAATTCCCCTGCGCCTTGGATGCTGCCTGACCTGTTGTGCTTTTCCAGTAACACATTTTTCAGCTATTGTAGGAGAGCCAACCCTTTTTCAAAGCTCTCTTAACTTTGTTTCTTTGCTTCAATTTGATAAGTGTAACTTTACTGTTCATTTATTATCGAGGAGAAAGTGCGGACTGCAGATGCTGGAGATCAGGGCTGAAAATGTGTTGCTGGAAAAGCGCAGCAGGTCAGGCAGCATCCAAGGAGCAGGAGAATCGACGTTTCGGGCATGAGGTTCTCCTGCTCCTTGGATGCTGCCTGACCTGCTGCGCTTTTCCAGCAACACATTTTCAGCTCTGTTCATTTATTATGTCAGTTATCTTTCCTCAGAATGAGTGATTCAGAAGTTAAATACTGATTTTTTTTTTCTTCTTCAGTGGGAGAACATCAGCTAACTGGACATAAGGTTGCAGTTAAAATCCTGAACAGACAGAAGATTCGTAATTTAGATGTGGTTGGAAAAATCAAACGGGAAATTCAAAACTTGAAACTCTTCCGTCATCCCCACATTATCAAACTGTGAGTTATATTAATTGTGTTATGTGCTGCTAATTAATTAGATCAAATACCATCTGGAATGTTGTCCACTTCTGGGTACCATACTTTAGTAGCAACATATTCTTGGGGATGTGGTTAGTATTGTGAAAATTGACCAGGGTTCAAAATGCTAAATTATGAATCCAGGTTATGTAAATTTGGTGCATATTTAAAGGTATTTGAAAATTATAGTATGATGCACCTTGAGGTATTTAAAATTTTCTTTGGTGGGAGATCAGTTTAAAATTTGAATTGTGTGATGTTTCCTGGGACTTGCTCATTTAGATTAAATTTTTTTCTGCCATTCAGAAGTCCAAAATGTGCTGCATTTGTTCTGTTAAATGTTTGGTTTATCTGTGTTTTTTGTAATGTTACTGCTTTTTGCATTTTAGTCTATTTCATACTGTAATGTAATCTGTAAAGTTAGATATGCTCCCTATGCCCAATTTTAACTAAGAGGAAGGAAAAATTAAACAAAAATCTATCCAAAAATGTTATTTTTATCCCAGCTTTCCTTCCTGCCTCTCATTTGCCTGCACATGGCACGATTCAGTGCCCAATAACATTCTCAAGTTTAGAAAGGAATCTGATGCAGCTACATGAAATAGCTTCTAAAAATCCACTATTCTTCTATCTATTTCTACCATTTTTGTTTCTTTGTTCAAAGTTTGTAAGAAGATTTGTAGCTCGGGTGCTCGTTGTTGTGGTTCTGTTCGCTGAGCTGGGAATGTCTAGGTGACATCCTCAGTGATTGGGAGCCTCCTGTGAAGCGCTTCTGTGATGTTTCCTCCGGCATTTATAGTGATTTGTCTCTGCCGCCTCCGGTTGTCAGTTCCAGCTGTCCGTTGCAGTGGCCGGTATATTGGGTCCAGGTCGATGTGCTTATTGATTGAATCTGTGGATGAGTGCCATGCCTCTAGGAATTCTCTGGCAGTTCTCTGTTTGGCTTGTCCTGTAATAGTAGTGTTGTCCCAGTTGAATTCATGTTGCTTGTCATCTGCGTGTGTGGCAACTAAGGATAGCCACGAAACGACACGACCAGCTATCCATAGTAGCCCCCCACGCAGATGACAAGCAACATGAATTCGACTGGGACAACACTACTGTTATAGGACAAGCCAAACAGAGAACAGCCAGGGAATTCCTAGAAACATGGCACTCATCCACAGATTCAATCAATAAGCACATCGATCTGGACCCAATATATCGGCCACTGCAACGGACAGCTGGAACTGACAACCGGAAGCGTCAGATTCGAACCACTACAAATGCCGGAGGAAAGATCACAGAAGCGCTTCACAGGAGGCTCCCAAGCAATAAGTCTGTTTCTTTGTTCTTGCATAAGTGATCATATTTTGCTTTATATGGCCCTAATTACTCTCAATGCTCTCTTTCCATCAAATATTTTAGAATTCGGATTCCATTTTCCATGCAAATGTCTATTTTGTTTAAAAAAAATTTGGAAGATGTAGGAACAGGATGCTAGGATGTTGGCAAGTTGCTCAAAATATCCAAAGCTGATAATGACTTCCGCTTTAGATAGCAATGTGTAGATTTGATCTTCCAAAATATATATTTTGTGTTTTATATGTTTAAGAACAGTCTTTAGTCTATTCTATGGAATGCTGAGCTGATATTAAGTTAATGTAAACCAAGAGTGAAGGCCATTGGGAAGGTAAGACAATAGCCTGTTAGCTGCAATAGTTAAAAAGGAAAGAGCAGGAAAGCACAGGGATACCAAAGGAAGGTGACGATATAATGATAATGTCACTGGACTAATCCAGAACTCCACGCAGATGTTTCCAAGATATGGGTTTGAACCCATCAGAGCAGATGGTGAAGTTTAAATTCAGTAAAAATCTGGAACTTTTCAAAAAGCCTCCTAGCAACCATGTGAACATTGCCGATTTATGTAAAAACTGATCTGGTTCACTAATGATCTTTAGGGTAGGAAATTGGTCATCCTTACCTGGTCTGGCTTCCATGTGACTCCAAACAACAGAAATGGGGTTGATTCTTAACTGCCCCAGACAATTAGGATATCTGCATATCATAAACAATTTTTAAAAAATGTTTTCAGTGTTTTTGTTTTATATTCTTTAATTGCATATTGTCATTTCTGGTTAAGCCAGCATTTGTTGTCTTTAGAAAGGTGTGAGCTAACCACCTGAACCACTGCAGCTGCTCTTATTATGGGATTTTTATAGAAAATGAGAAATGGACAAATTGCAAGCTTAATTACCATCACCATGGTTGTAAAAAGGAAAGTTCATGACGTGAGTGTAATCAGATAAAATCACTGCAGGCTGATCTTTAGAACACTGATTAGAGTACTTTGCACTCCACCTGTCTAAAATGTACAGAAAATGTAGACGTACAGTCAGTAAACAAATGTATCTACCAAAGATCAGATGATTATCTGAAACAGCAACAGTCTGTACCAACTCTGGATATTTTTGATAACTTAATGACCATTATATAAGTTCACCTAAACAGTGCATGTCGAAACTGCATTCCAGTAGTTTGATAGCAAAAGAATAGAAATATAATTGCAAGTCAGGATGGTATGTGGTTTGGGGGATCTTGCAGGTTGTAGTGTTCCCATGCATCTGCGACCCATGTCTTTCAAGATGGTAGAGATTTTGAAGGTCCTATCAGAGGTGTTGCAGTCAATGGTATACATTGCTGCCTCTTTGTGTCTGTAGTGGAGATAGTGAATGTTTAAGGTGGTTGACTGGGGACTGATCGAGCGGACTGCTTTGAGTTGGGTTGCAGAAACCAAATCATCTGCCGACATTTCCGCCACTTCCAAACAGACCCCACCACCAGGGATATATTTCCCTCCCCACCCCTTTCTGCCTTCCACAAAGACCATTCCCTCCGTGACTACCTGGTCAGGTCCACGCCCCCCAACAACCCACCCTCCCATCCTGGCACCTTCCCCTGCCACTGCGGGAATTGTAAAACCTGCATCCACTCCTCCTCCCTCACCTCCGTCCAAGGCCCTAAAGGAGCCTTCTGCATCTATCAAAGTTTTACCTGCACACCCACCAATATCATTTATTGTATCCGTTGCTCCTGATGCGGTCTCCTCTGCTAGGAGGCATCCAGTCTCCCCAATGTAGAGTGCTTTAGGGAACATCCCCGGTACGCCTGCACCAATCGACCACACTGTCCTGTGGCCCAACATTTCAACTCCCCCTCCCACTCTGCCGAGGACATGGAGGTCATGGGCCTCCGCCGCCGCCGCCGCTCCCTCACCATCAGACGCCTGGAGGAAGAACGCCTCATCTTCCGCCTCGGAACACTTCAACCCCAGGGTATCAATGTGGACTTCAACAGTTTCCTCATTTCCCCTTCCCCCACCTCACCTCACCTCACCTCACCTCAGTTCCAAACTTCCAGCTCAGCACTGTCCCCATGACTTGTCCTACCTGCCTATCTTCTTTTCCGCCTATCTTCTTTTCCACCTATCCACTCCACCCTTCTCTTCCCCCCCCCCCCACCCCCCTTACCCCGACCTATCGCCTTCATCCCCTCCCGCACTCACCTATTGTACTCTATGCTACTTTCTCCCCACCCCCACCCTCCTCTCACTTAACTCTCCACCCTTCAGGCTCTCTGCCTGTATTCCTGATGAAGGGCTTTTGCTCAAAACATCGACTTTACTGCTCATCGGATGCTGCCTGAACTGCTGTGCTCTTCCAGCACCACTAATCCAGAATCTGGTTTCCAGCATCTGCAGTCATTGTTTTTACCTATCTTAAATTATATATAAGTGTTAATGCAGTCAGGATTGGTCCGCAAATTCTGCCCAATCACAGTATCCCATCTAACTAAAGACAGTTTTGTAGATTTTGCAAGACTGGGATGGTTGAGTATGATTTGTTTTCTACCTTTTATGAACAAATGCAACAACATGCTGCTTGATTCTACGAGTCAATTGCTGGAACATACAGCTTATCTACCTGGTATCTTACTGACACTCCAATCCATACATACTGTTGCTCAGTAGCGTTGTAGATAATGTTTTTCTCTCTGTTGCAGCTTTATTTGTTCCCTTAATATATATATGGCTCCAAAATTGGTAGTTTTGATTCAACAAGCAGCATTTTGCAAATGGGAATTTAATCAATTTGCTTTGTGTTTTTCATAACATGAATTACCTGAATGTATATATCTATCTATTAATGGCATTGATCTGAGATCTTCTGGCTGTGTGATTTGGATACACCCAACAATCATAGTAAATTTCTTGAAGTGCTCACGCAATGCATTCTGTTGGAAGAAGCTGAACCACATTTTCCCAAAAACGTCCCAAGGCTAACAAGAACAAACATTTTAAAAATGCTGGAGAGAAAGTCAGGTCCTTCACTATTAACAAAATAGTAGATTGCTTAATATGCTGAATGTGGATCTTTTGTTCTATATAGATGCTGCTACATATTAATTTTTCAGTGTGACCCACATAATTCCCTGTACAACAATACAAATATAAGATGATATATGAAGTATATATGTTGCCTGCTAATTTATTTGAGACTGAATACTATATTGGCTGATCAAACCTTGTATTACACTCAGGCACCAGCTCTGATGTATTACCATGTATTAAATAAATCTTCCGTTCTTGAACTCCTGAGTAATGGAATAAAATCCTTGCCTTGGAGAAATGTAATAATGTACTTAAGATTAGATCAATGGGGATGCACATAATTTGTTTTCTGGGTGTGGTTAATGCATGATTAGCTTGATAAAGTGACATTCACATTATTTCAAAAATTAATTTAAATATGTTGAAGTGAACATCCAAATTTTTGAGAGAAACTTTACAGCATGATTGAGGCCTGGCTAAGCTGTAGTCTGCCCACCTGAGTTGCGGTTCCTATTCTACCTTTGCTTTGCATGCTTTGTGACCAACATTATTAAATTAATGGATTCTGTTAAACTGCTTCAAACAACTTTGCAACTACTGTAAGTTGTCTACGCAATTGTTCAAATAGCAACATTTATAAATTCAACATGAAAAGCTGTTTATCAAGACTACTTTAAAATCATTTCTAAACTTGAGATTTGAAATAAAAACCAGAAAATATCAGAAAAAAGGTCAGATAGCATCTGTATAGAAACAGGTTGATCTTTCTTCAAGACTGGATATACTTAATGTTTATTCTACAGAGTCACAGAGCATCCCAATTTGTAGGCAAAAATAGCATGGAATTAGCAGGCTAGATGTAAAAGAAAGTGTTTCCGTCCAGATTGGACAAATATGTGTGATCATAGTTGCAACATCTTGGTGATATCTAATGAGCTTTCGTGCAGAATTCTTTGGTCCTTTGGTGACAGGTTCGCAGTACAAATGTTTTGTTTGATCTCAAGTATTAGAAAGAGGACCTGTTTGAACATAAATCACACACTTTTCACCTAAGCATGTTGACATTTAGAGGAAAAATAATCGGCACTACAATTTTGATTTATTTTGAACTCAATGCAAAAAGTATAATCAAACATTGTACGAAATGTGTAATAAATTATAATATATTAACTGGAAATAAATCTTGTTACGATGCTTTAGTCTCTGCAAAGTGTAATTTTGCAAATAACCTATTTTCTAGTAATTATGTTTTGTGGCACTTATCCTAATGGATAAAGTGGGAAAATGTGGATCCTTTTTCTGCCCTGTTTTTATCCTGGTTTGCTTTCTAATTTATTCTTTCTAAATCTAACTTACTTGAGAAGGAAATTTGTAAAGCTGCATCATGCTGTGAAAATAGTTGCATTTTATCAGCTTGACTTGTTTTAACTTTAAAAAGACGTGTTGAAGGTTCTGTCCACAAAGTGTAACACTGTTCATAGTTATATGGCATTTCATTTCCAAGTATCGTAGTAAATTCATAGAAGAGTTAAATCAGTAGTAATTCTTAGAATCCTCTAGTATATAAAGAGGCCATTTGACCAATGAGGCTTGTGCCATCTCTTGAGGGAATATTCAATTACTTCCATTTCACCCGTTCTTGTCTGATAACCCTCCAAAAGTTTCATTTACAAATATATAGTATTACTTAGCGTGTTTGAGAAGATTTGTAGTTCAGGTTGAGGTTCTGCATGTAGGTTTGCTCGCTGAGCTGGAAGGTTCATTTCTAGACGTTTCGTCACCCTACTAGGTAATATCTTCACTGGGCCTCCAGACAAAGCACTGTTGATAATTCCTGTTTTCTATTTATATGTTTGGGTTTCTTTGGGTTGGTGATGTCATAACATATAAATAGAAAGCAGGAATTATCAACCGTACTTTGCCCAGAGGCCCAATGAAGATGTTACCTAGTAGGGTGACAAAATGTCTGGAAATGAACCTTACAGCTCAGCAAGCAAACCTACATGCAGTATTACTGACTATTTATAACAGGAATAGGCCATTTGGCCTAACAGGTTTATGTTTTACACGAATCTCATCATAACCTTTTGACATATCCCTCTATTTCTTTTTCTTCGCTTCTCAATATATCACATTTTTGCTAATGACTACATTTGATAATCACGATTTAACTTTGCTGAGTAAGTTACTGTTTAATCTTCAATGCTATCCTTTTGGATAGTGGGCCAGATCATAGCATTTTCTTATGTAAGAACAAAATCTCCTTCTAACCCTATTCATAGTTTTTATCTAGTTATATTAAATCTGCTTTCTTGTTATAGGTTTGCCTGATACTGGATAGTTTTGCCATATTCATACTTTCAAAATTCCTTGTAATTTTGATAGCTAATTAAATTTTCACTCAACTTTCTGTGCTGAAGCGAATAACCTTTATGCTTTACCAGGTACCAGGTAATCAGCACTCCAACTGACTTCTTTATGGTGATGGAATATGTGCCAGGTGGTGAACTTTTTGACTACATCTGTAAACATGGAAGGGTAAGAGCCATGCATTTAAAGTGGAGGAAAACATTTTTATCTTTTTGTTATTATTTTGAACACTTAAGAAATGATAAATTTTAATTCAGCATTACACCCATAATTTTCATATTTATACAAGCTTGTTGCTGATACTTCTTGAACTGCTGCAGTCATTATACTTTGTTGTGGCAGGTTTCATACAACTGAATGGCTTGCTGGCCGTCTCAGATGGAAGTTACACATATAGTGTAGTTTGGGTATCTCATAAGACAGCCTGGGTAAGGAGAACAAATTTCCTTACCTGAAGGAAAGAAAGGGAAGAAAGGAACATTATTGAATAAAAATCTTGTGTTTTTCATAGCTACTTCTTCTAATACTTGTTTTTGTTCTAAGTTCATATAATTAAGTGAATTTGAACTTGTTGGCTGCCATAGTGGGATTTGAATTAATTCACTGGATGATGAGTCCAGGCCAATGGTTTACTAGTCTAATAGCTTAAGCACCATATTACACACCCCATTGGGATTTTCCTGTATTGTGATTGTTTATTTCTGTAACAGATTTAAGGCCTTCTGCAGAAACATTGTGACATGTCCTGTTTCCTATTTTTGCTGTAGGTGGAGGAAGCAGAAGCTTGTCGTCTCTTTCAGCAGATTATTTCAGCTGTTGATTATTGTCATAGACACATGGTGGTTCATCGTGATTTGAAGCCAGAGAATGTTCTCCTTGATGCACAAATGAATGCCAAGATAGCTGACTTTGGTATGTGACCCATCGTGTATGTGAGGAATGTGTCAGGCTGTAGCTAAGTATTGCAGAGTTGCAGAGATATTAGTCTGTCAGAAATACAATACAGAATTTTATTTTCTTTCACACAGGAATTGAGATCATCTGGGAAGAATAATTTAGTTTCTATAAAATAGAATAAACAAAGATCAGTCAATTGCATATTTGTAAAATGTATTCCAAAGCTAGTGTTCTGTAGAATGTGCTCAGACAGAATGGGTTATTTTAGATAGTTTAAAAATTACCACTGCAGTATTGCTCTTATACTCTTCATATTCTTCAGAAGAAACACTTGTAATAGCCTAAATTGTAGTAACCACAGCAAAATCCTGTCAAGTAGTACATGAAGCATTTTGATTTGAGAAGTGTGGCTTATGAATAGAAGGTCAGTGAGTTAGGATAGTTGAAACTGCTGTGTAACAGTAAGAGGTTTTGTTCTGATAAAGAATGGGTGGAGATCTCCAGGAGTGAAACTTTTTATAAGCTATGAAGATTAGCAAGTTGTTTGCCTTTATTTCTTTATTGTTCCCTATCTAGAGTTCAGCAGAATTGAAATTGACCTTGAGTAATTGTGGTTTGCTTTTTAGAGTAGTCCTGGATACAGTTTGGTGTATGCCTTGAGCAAATGATCTCTAGGGCAATTAGAGATGGGTAATAAACGCTGGTCTCTTTGGTTTATTTGTTTAATTGAACATTAGAAATGTAGAAAATAGGAGCAAAAGTAGATACTTTGGCCCATTAAGCCTGCCGTGTCATTCAAAATGATCATGATTGATTCTCCAAATCCAAGATGTTTAATGGCTTGGCCTCCACAGTCTTCTGTGCTAGACAATTGCTCCAGTTCAGTACTTAGTAAAGAAATTTCTTCTCATCTCAATCCTAAATGGCCAGCCTGTATGCTTCAGACCACTTGTTCTCAGCGCAGGGGAAACATCATCATTTAAAAGTCACACAACACCAGGTTATAGATCAACAGGTTTAATTGGAAGCACACTAGCTTTCGGAGCGTCGCTACCACCTGATGAAGGAGCAACGCTCCAAAAGCTATTGTGCTTCCAATTAAACCTGTTGGACTGTAACTTGGTATTGTGTGATTTTTAACTTTATACATCCAGTCCAACACCGACATCTCCAAATCATCATCATTTTATATCTTTCAAAGAGACGCTATCTCATTCTTTTAAAAACTTCAGTGAATATAGGCCCAGTCTCTCTCCATATGACAAAGCTGCAGTCAGTCTGGTGAACCTTTCCTGCACTCCCTCAACAATAGTTACATCTTTCCTTAGATAAGGAGACCAAAACTGCACATACTATTCCAGGTGTGGACTTACTGAATCCCTGTACAGCTACAGCAAGGCTTTCTTGCTCCTATACTCAATCCTTTGTATATTCATGACATACAATAATCTGATGCACTAGCACCGCAGTTAAATCCATTTTAAATAGAAGGATAGATGTTAATTTCATTGAACAATAATTTTACAGTTGGTAGTATCCTAAATGAGAGAGGATCTGTGATTGAGTTTAGGCACCTAAGAATGGTGAAAATGTATCTGCTTTGATTGTAAATAATAATTCTGTTCATTGCATAAAACTACTTTAGAGTGCAACTAAAGGAGAAAGACGATGATTTATGGACATTTAACTAAGTTTTTGTTACTGGCAGGTTTTATATTTGAGATGTTTTAGGAACAGTAAAAGAAGAAATTCAAAAGTGATATTACTTAGGTGTAAAAATAGCTAAAGCACTATTTGTATTTTCAGTTGCTAATCAAGGTTAGATTGGGATATCTGGTTGGCACAGACAAGTTGGACAGAAGGGTCTCTACTGTATAACTCTGACTTTTCAAACAGTTCTATGACCCTATGGTAATCACACAAATTTTAATGAAATATTAAAAGTAAATTAGAGTTCTTGAGAAGATTTGCAGCTCAGGTTGTGGATGAAGTATGGATTTGTTAGCCAAACGTTTCTAAAATTTTCATTGCCTTGCTAGCTGACATTATCTATGCGTCTTTGATAACATAAAATGACCTGATGCCTGAGCATAACAGTCACTAATGTCATTTCTTTTCATTGTAGGACTATCTAACATGATGGCTGATGGGGAATTTTTACGCACTAGTTGTGGCTCACCAAATTATGCTGCTCCAGAGGTTATCTCAGGCAGGTTTGTATACCTGTGTTTGATCTAAGCATTTCCTTCGAGTTCAGTAGTTAAATGAGATTTAGTTTACTTTTTGTTAATAAACAATTCCCAGTGTTTTGCTATGATCTTCCTGTGTATTTTTAGCTCTGTAGCATAGACTCCTGCATTACTTTTGTTAGGGTGTTTTATGTCCTTGCCTTCTAACTTTCTGAATGAATATATATTTTGGGATAGAAAGAATACTGCAAAATTCAACATATTGGGATTTTCCATTCCTAGATTTAGATGTGGTATATCTGAATATAAAGCAAACCTCTACCAGCTCTAGTCCAAGAACCATCAATCATAGAAAAGCATTATAATGTCTTGAACCTTTCAATCAGTAGCAATGCTGCTACATACCATTGCTTATTTTCCCATCCAGCCATATTGTATATTTCTTCTAACCCTGACTGTCAGAAATATGTAGTGCATAATCTCCCAGAGAACTCCAACAAAATGAAGTAGAGTTGGGGAAAGAGAGCTCATGCCTTTTTACACACTAGCTGCTACATTCAAATGAGTTTAAAAGTCTAGTCTTTGACTGTGGGTTAGTGAATGGATGAGTGAGCGACTGGTTTTGCAATGGGTAGGTATAGCCAAGTATGTGGTCAGGTGGTTTAGGAGAGGGGTATTAGTTGGATTAAGTCTGGTTGTGGTATGGCTAATCCGATCTGGTTGGTTAGTGGGAGGCTAGTCAGGTATGGTTAGGTTTTGGGGGTCTTGTCAGGTCTGGTCAGATTTAGAGCATGTGAGTGGTGAGCTGGAAGTGTTGAGCCTGGTTGGGTGGGAAGATATTTGGGTGGCTAAGTAATAGTGTGAATGGAACTTTACTTAAGTCGGTTGATGGGTGGACAGTCTGGTTGTGAAGGATGTAAGGGTGTAGTCAAGGGTTGATGGGATGACTTATGGTTGGTTGTGGAGTTACCCAGCTTCTAGACTGGGTTTTAGACTGTAAGGTTTCCTGGGTAACTACCCAGGTATGTGCCTTTTTATAAATCCCAGGTTTCCATTTCAAGCTCACAGAGCAGCTCCTTTGTGTCAGGAAAATTGTCCATTGGAAATTTAAACTCACCAAGCAATTGCACATCGATCCCACATTGTGACGTCCGCAAGGTCCTGACGCATACCATCCGTTCTACATCTTGTCTCTGACAATTTGCAGACTGAAAAATGGTGGGCAATATTTCCATTGTCTGCACGAAATGTTCTAATTGGCTTTACTGCAAGATTCCTCATTTCTTTTTGGTGGATAAATAGATTCAGAATAAACTTAGTGTTATTATCTACCCACTCAATTCATATAAGATTTTCAAAGCCAGTACTATTACTTCCAACAATACAGGTATTTTATTACTATTAGTTTCTGGCCATTTTCATGCATTATACTCATTCAAACTTTTCAAAAAGAAAATGAAAATTTGTCCCAAACCCTGCCTGTTTAAATTACTTAAATGAATATCCTCTACAGTATCTAAATGCATGGAAATTTATTTGATGTGATACAGATTATTTTAGTAATATTTAGATTATTTTATGATTGGCTCACTTTCGTTTTAGTTAGAATTTACTTACTGTGTCATGCACGTAAGGTGCCATTTAAGTATAGACCAACACCCTAGATGAATGAAGTGGGAGGTAGAAATGCAATGTTGTGCAAGGTGGAACAGAATAGAAGAAAAGAGGATCACATCTTTACAGAACATGTGATTTAATTTGCAGGTCATGAACTATAATGGTTGCAGTCCTAATAAAGTATGATATTGATTCATTTTTTCACTCTATTCTGTCTGTATTCTTTACTCTGAACTTGTGTAAGAGTGTCTTGTGTTGTGTTTTACTTAGCTGCCAACTCTTGTTGCTCTACCTGGCTGAAATATTGTTTTAAGGGAGTTGTCAATGTTGAAAGTTTTAAGATTGTGTAATTGCTATGTGAACAATTTGTTCTATTTATTCATAATTCCTGATCTATGGCAAATTAATGAACAGGACCAAAATACAAGCACGAAATCTGCAGAATGGTATGAGAACCATATTGAACAATATTTGAGTGCTAGCAATCCAGCACTCGGTCCCCAAAGTTGGATTTTTAATTTGCTATCACTTGGTATTCCAATTAAAACAAACAGACTTAGATTAAATCTTGGAAGAGGAGCAAATATGTAGACTACATAGCAAAAATCATAATGAATATAATTCTTGTGACTCCATTTGTCACTCCATATTATAAAATTTATGGATTATGGAATAATGTAGCAATTTCAGTACATAAAACTTTGTGGTGATTATAACTACTGTTGAATATAACATATTTTGTATGTGCAAAATGGATTAGGAAGGAAAATTTCTGACAATTCAGTTGGTAACATTATTGTGGATCTGCGCTTAATTCACTTTTAGTCACGAGGCAGCGCTTCTTTTTAGAAATAGAATATAAAGTAAAACCTTTTGGTGTAATGCTTTTGGGCTAGGTTTTGGGAATAAATGGAATAATGAATGTCATTACAATTGTTAAAGCATTAGTGACCTAAGATGAATTCATGTGAATATATCTCATTACATCCTCAGTTTATATTAGGCTGTTCCTGATACACAAACCCACCCTTAAACATTGGCTGATAATAACTTAACAATATTGCAATTTCAAAATGGTTTCTAGTAATCAAAATTCTGCTCACTCATGAGACTTCACAAATGTTGGTGAACAGCCTTTCTATGACATGGAAAGTGTAAAGCACTATGTTGATGTCAAATACTTTGAATTTTATCTTGCACATTAGAAGAACCCAAGAGTCTAGTTATTTGGGGTTTAGGATATTTTGAATTGAAAATATCTCATTCTTTCCTTTCTCCTCTTCAATGTTACCCCTTTTTAATGCCACATTTTTAATATATGTATGGCAAGACCAAGTGAGGGTGACAGGTTTCCTTCCTTAAAAAGACATGAGAGAACTAGTTTGGTTTTTAAATTATCTGACAACTTCAGGGCCAAACATTCCCTTAAGTGGTGGTATATGACCTTGCTTTCAGTGGATTATTAATCCAGGTTTCTGGATTACAAATTCAGAAGTTTAATCATTACATTACCATGTCCCTATTTTTCGTTTAAGTGATTCAGAATTGCAAAACTCCTGGGCAGATATCAGACTTGCTTAGAGAAATATTTTGCTTCACTTGTGTGCACCTTACGTGAGTGAGCTACATGATGAATTTCTTTGAGGAAATGTGCAAGGAAATAGATTTTCCCCACAGGTCTTAAAAAAAGGCAAGGCAAAGTTGGAATAGTATTCTGTAAAACTTGCAAATCAGATTTTAAGTGACTTCAGTCACTTCAGTAATTGTAGCAGGGTTTATATGTTCTAAATTGGGACTTCCCAGTCTATACTTAAATGTAGGAATGTAACTGACCCTACTGAGCATTAGACTCAACCAATCTTTGTCTTGATTATCAGAGTTTAGGATGATAATCTAATATTGCACCTGTAACTGAAGGAAAAGGAGACTAGTTTTACTGTTATTGTCAACACCTTGGAACATAGATTTGTTTTAATAATAGTTTGTTTTGACAGCCAACATTTTCTCCCATTCATTTCTAGGGAATCTTCTTGTGTTACGTATAAAAATAAAGGTAATTTTCATTAATTTATATAGTTGTGCAGTTCATGCCTTCCATTTTCACTTTTTGTAAATGCTAATCTGTTAAATGCTTGACATCTCATTTTCAGCATCTTCCAGAGTCTGGCTAATGCAATACTGTAAGCACTTCAACTGGAGTGAACTGGTTATTGTACTCTCTTTCTATTATTTTGTTGTTTTCTTCATTATTTTGTTCTCTAAGAAGTCTAAGCTGATCAAATTGTATAGAAAAATATAAAACTACATCATTGCAAATAAAGTAGTTTTTGTTCCACCACTTATTTTATATTCAGTGTACGGGCTAAGTTGTTGAACGCAAAAACATAATAGATCATGTCATAGTAATATTTTCTTCATTTATTAGGTTGTATGCAGGCCCAGAGGTGGATTTTTGGAGTTGCGGTGTGATTCTTTACGCCTTATTGTGTGGGACATTGCCTTTTGATGATGAGCATGTGCCAACACTGTTCAAAAAGATCCGTGGTGGTGTATTTTATATTCCTGAGTATCTGAACCGCTCAGTTGCTAATCTTCTCATGCATATGCTACAGGTTGACCCGCTGAAAAGGGCAACCATTAAGGACATTAGGTATGATTTGTAACACTTATATACAATATTTGCCCACACTATGTCTTCTCAGTCTTTCACTCCTTTTTAAGGGGTTATGAATCTTTTGTTTTGCCAGATATCTCAGTGTCTGCAATTTGAAAGGCAAAATAGGTATAATCTGTTCTCATGCCTTTGGCTGAGCAATATGGGTACCTTATGATACTTTCACCTCTAAGGAACTGATGGGCTATCATTATAATATAAAATAACTTTGTCTCAATATAACCATGTCATAAGGGTTCATTCACTGTTTTATTATCCCAGGGCCACTTAAAGGAGGTGACACACTGTGGGTGCTCTTTAGATAAATAAATGAATTGCATTTTTAGCATCAACTATTCATTGGGAATTAATCTGGGTAAATATATTTCCACTTTTTAAGATGGGAATGAGAGTGAGCACTGCTATTTCTGTGAATGTCCCCAGACGATAGGAGTGAGTTGGGGATTTGGCAAGAGGACATTGAGATCTGGAATGTGACCGTGGAATGCGTTGAAAAGGACAGGGGAAGTGGAACTTGACTGAATGAAAGAGGAAAGAAAATACAAATGAAGAGGAGAGGGAATGGAAATGGAGAGGCAAAATGCAATAAGTAGAGAAACAAAAGGAGGGGAATCTGGATACAGAAAACACTGCATACAAGACTATTTGTATTCAGTTCAAACAGTTGCAATCCAACATGACTGATCTGAAGTTAAAAACACCAACCCAAACTATAATCTGATGTGAGACAGAAAGTCTGAAAGGATTAGTATTGTTTTGCGTTGTTATCTTAATGTAGCACAGTGAAAACTAAAATTCCATTATCATTTCACCAACAGGGAGCACGAATGGTTTAAACAAGATTTGCCAACTTACCTGTTTCCAGAGGACCCTGCGTACGATTCCAATGTCATAGATGAAGATGCAGTGAAGGAAGTTTGTGAAAAGTTTGAATCTACCGAGTCTGAAGTTATGAACAGTTTATATAGTGGTGACCCACAAGACCAGCTGGCTGTTGCTTACCATCTTATTATTGACAATCGGAGAATTATGAATCAAGCTAGTGAGTTTTACCTGGCATCAAGCCCCCCGACAGGTTCGTTTATGGATGATAATGGGTTACATATCCCACCTGGAGTCAAAGCCCATCCTGAGCGCATGCCCCCTCTGATGGCAGACAGCCCAAAGGCACGCTGTCCACTTGATGCACTTAATACCACTAAACCCAAACCAATGGCATTGAAGAAAGCAAAATGGCACCTTGGAATTCGCAGTCAGAGTAAACCATATGATATAATGGCAGAAGTCTACAGAGCCATGCGACAGTTGGATTATGAATGGAAGGTTAGAAATAACAGATTTTAAAAGCACAACTCATTATTTTTAAGGTATTTTGTCATGTTCCCCATGTCTCTCTATACCTTTTCTTCTGTTTCTAAGCCTCAGCCAACACCACTGATATCAATTGTCTGAAAATGTGTCACTGGAATAGGATAAATTATCGTTCACATTTTTAATTCTCCTTTTCCCTGTTCCTCATTGTAAAAAAGATCTGTGCAGTACTTCTAATAATGGAATGATTGGAATTGAGAGCTTGTGTAGTCGTGACTTGAAGTGGGCAGCACGGTTGCACAGTGGTTAGCAATGCTGCCTCACAACGCCACAGAGACCCGGGTTCATTTCCCGCCTCAGGCAACTGCCTGTGTGGAGTTTGCACATTCTCCCCGTGTCTGCGTGGGTTTCCTCCGGATGCTCCGGTTTCCTCCCACAGTCCAAACATGTGCAGGTTAGGTGAATTGGCTATGCTAAATTGCCCGTAGTGTTAGGTGAAGGGATAAATGTAGGGGAATGGGTCTGGGTGGTAGGCGCTTTGGCGGGTCGGTGTGCACTTGTTGGGCCGAAGGGCCTGTTTCCACACTGTAAGTAAACTAATCTAATGAGATACACTTCACTCCTCTTCTAATGATTTGGGCTGCATTATGATGTTTTGATTCATCTCATTTCCACTTGTACTTTTTAATAAAGAAATAAGATGAAGAACATGACTCAGACTTGACATGTATAAATATTAGAATACGTAAACGTGACTCTTGCATTTTGTACCTTCTCGAAACTTATTTTTAATATGGTGAAAGATATGACGAATAGTTTAGTATTTGGAGTTCTTCCTGTTTCACTGCTGTAACTTTGTAGGAGTATGGTAAAACTATTTGTGGTCTGAATTTTCACCACACTTTGACTAGGTTTTGTTTAAAAAGTTTCACAATGTTACAAAACTCTTTTGCATACACACTTACTTTGAGACATTTCATAATATACTTAAAAGTTCATTCATAGGATGAGGGCATTACAGTCAAGGTTGGCATTTATTTGCCAGTCCAAAGCTGCCACAGAAAGGTGTTGTTTGACCTTTTTAAACAATTGATCAAAAGAATGGCTTTGTAGATCTTTTTCTCCAAGTTAATTAAGCGGGAACCAGATTAGTTTGTGGTTTCTAAGCTATTTTGAAGTGGTAAGGAAAGCCAGTGTCTTTTCCTGAAGGAATTTGAAGTTTTCCAGTCATAAGACAGCTTTGTGATCACATTTAATGATTGCAACTTTTTTAATTTCTGTATTTTTTATGTTGATTTCAGTCTTCAAATTTCCATAATATGATTTAAACTCTTTGAATTATTTGTTGAGCCCATAACAAGTATCCAAGTTAGACATAATTTAACTGTAAGGCCTTTTGGTAATGGCTATTGTTTACTTAATTATGCTAAATACTTTTCTAACTTCATTAAGTGGAAAAGTACCATGAGTTTAAAAATGAACTAAGTATAAGATAGTTTTATATCCAAATTGGGTAAATGAAATAAACTCAACATTAAGAATTAAATTAATCCATGAAAATTATTTTCACTTGTACAGGCCAGGATTTACCTTGGAACTGCTCCTACTGTATCTTTGTTGGAAGTGCAGTAAAAATTCCATTTATAAATAGTATTTCCATTGAAGCTACAGCAGCGGATTCAGAACAATTCTGAGGAAATCGTCAGCTGCACTGTCTGACATGCCTTTCAGTGTGTTAAACTATTCCTTCATCTCAAGTATACACATTTGAAATAGTTTTATTAGGTCATATATTTACTAACTGCACAGAACATGTTGAAACAATACCACTTGGGTCAATGTCAGTCAAAGGTCCAGAAAGTTTGCATTTTTTTAGAAAAATGAATGGTACAATTTGAATTTTTATTTACGTTCTAAAATACATGTACTTTAGCTCGTAGTTTATAGATATAAAATCTTTATTAGTAAATGTTAACATGGGAGACAGTAGATATTGCAAAATTTGTAATCAGACATTAGAAACTTAAGTAGGAGGAAAGTGAAAAGTGTTAGGAAGAAGAATAAAATACAGGAATTTACTGACCGGATTATATTTTCTCAATCAGAGTGAGAAATTTTTGTTATTGAACGTAGAAGCTTAAAATGGAAGTCTTGTTAATCACATTGTGTCAACAGCACATCAAATGGCACAGGTGAAAATGGTTTTGACTGCAAATGTCTTCAGCATTATAGATTGATATGTTTACATTTTTCAGCTTCAGTTTAATGGTGAAACATTTCTCAGATTGCTAAGATTTTGGGGAAAAAAAATTACCTACTGGCAAAGTTGCATTAGGTCAGAAATATGAACAAAAAATGCAGAAAATACACAGCAGTCAGGCAGCATATTGAAAGAGAAATGGTTAATGTTCGGGCTAATAACTTTTCATTAAAACTGGAAGAAAATCAGGAAATCAATTGATTTGCTCACATTGTGGCCTCCTCTAAAGTGCAGAGAGCCATTGCAAATTGGGTGAGCGCATTACAGAACACCTCTATTCATTCCACAGGTATGATCCCCAGCTTTAAAGAACTTTTATTTAATTTTTCACCTTGCTCTCAAAATGACCTCTCTGTTTCTGGATTGATACTCTGTTGCAGTAAAGCACAATGTAAGCTGAGTGACAGCACCTTAGATTAGATTAGATTACTTAGGTTAGATTACTTACAGTGTGGAAACAGGCCCTTCGGCCCAACAAGTCCACACTGACCCGCCGAAGCGCAACCCACCCATTCCCCTACATTTACCCCTTTACCTAACACTACGGGCAATTTAGCATGGCCAATTCACCTGACCTGCACATCTTTGGACTGTGGGAAGAAACCGGAGCACCTGGAGGAAACCCACGCAGACACGGGGAGAATGTGCAAACTCCACACAGTCAGTCGCCTGAGTCGGGAATTGAACCCGGGTCTCTGGCGCTGTGAGGCAGCAGTGCTAACCACTGTGCCACCTTGTCTTTTGATTGGATGCTTTACGGTTTTCAAAACTCAAGACCATATACTCTGGCCTCACATTTTGTTTCTTTCCTATTTTTTCTTCTTTTCACTTTGAATCAGCAGCATACTTGCTCTAGGCCAATTATTTTGTTTCTTATCTTGTCCCAACACCATTCCCTTTGGCTTGTAAAACTAACTTTTCTATCATTTAATCTCTCTGCCTTCCTCCATTTCATAAACCTGTGTTTTGTATTTGTTCCACATACCAGTTGCTCAAATTTATTGCATCTCTAACTTTTTACAGTTCTAGTGAAAGATTAATTCTATCTCTTCACAGATGGTGCCTGAGCATTTTCTCTCTTTATTTTAGATTTCCAAAATCTGCAGAATTCTGTTCTTCCTTCAGATGTAATGCTTCTGCTTTAGGTTTCCAAATGTGGTGAAGCTCAGCATTAAGGCTTGAACTGGATTTCTTCAACTATTTCTTTTTAATCTTTTTTTCCAAATCCTGTTAAGTATCGTTTTTAATGACACAGTGGTTTGCATTCAGATTCTGAGCAGTAAATTACTTTCACCTCCGGTCGCCCTTGTGGGTGATGTTTTGCTTATAAGAATAAGTTCCTCTCATCCTCTCTAACTGTATGTCCCAGAATGGTTTGGAGCATTAATCTTGATCAGAATTGGTGCCTTGGACTCTGCTATGTCATGTTTCTATAATAAATTACTTTTTCCAAGGTGGTGAATCCCTACCATCTGCGTGTGCGTAGAAAGAATCCAGTGACAGGGAACAACGTGAAAATGAGTTTACAGCTGTATCAAGTTGACAATCGCAGCTACCTGCTAGATTTCATGAGCATTGATGGTAAGGAAGGCATTTGCTTTATTTTGTGTTCTTCTGTATTATCTGCAACTAAACTAAAATGTGGTGAGTATTATACTGTTGTTCAGTAGCCAGCATTTTATATTTTTCATGTCAGTAATTCCATAAGACTTGCCTGGTGAAAAATTATTTTGTTATCATTGTTTTGTGTAAAGTCACTCTTAACTGTCTAGGAAATTAACGCTTCAAACTGTGCGTTTATGGAAAGTGCCAGAAATGCATACACGCCAACCAGTATTTAAGAGAAGTCATGATGAGTTAATCTTTGGACGTAAATCTGGTTCTTAGAGCAGGAAACTGGAAAGAGCTGAGCTTTCAGTAGAAAAACAGAGAAAGAAACAGATTCAATTGAACAAGTAAAATTTAAGGATGAAAAATATTCCTCACTTCATTGCAGTCAACCTATGCATTATCTTATCAGAAAATTGCATTTGCGTAGATATTTTTAAAAGGCTAGCAGTGAGGACTAGATTGATAATCTACGGGAGGCAATGATAATGCAGTTAGATAAAATGCTAAGTAAGCATTGGCATTTCAGATATGCGTGAAAATGTTGAATAAACCGAAAAGTAAATTGCTGCTGAAATGCAGCAAATTGGAAAGCAAAACTGCTGAAAGTATATGTTGGTGTCACTTCTATGATGTTTAAAACTACAGTACACCTTTGACAAGTCAGAACTGAGGGCCTAAAATTTATTTAAATGGCATAACTGGCATGTTACATTGCCATTTAAGCCAGATTTCCTGTTCTGTCTGAAAAATTTCATTAGCATGTCGCAGATCATAAAAAAAGGTGGAAATCAATCTGGTCTTCAATCGTATTCTAATTGTTAAGTCTTTATTTCTGAAGATTAAAGTTTAGTATAGCTAACCATTGTGTAGGTGCACATTTAAGTACGTTTAGGGTGTAGGTTTGCTCGCTGAGCTGTAGGTTTGATATCCAGACATTTCATTAGCTGGCTAGGGGCGACCTCCAAGTGAAGTGAAGCTGTTGTCTCCTGCTTTCTATTTATATGTTTGTCCTGGATGGGGTTCCTGGGGTTTGTGGTGATGTCATTTCCTGTTCGTTTTCTGAGGGGTTGATAGATGGTATCTAGATCTGTGTGTTTGTTTTTGGCGTTGTGGTTGGAGTGCCAGGCCTCAAGGAATTCTCTGGCACGTCTTTGCTTAGCCTGTCCCAGAATAGATGTGTTGTCCCAGTCGAAATGGTGGTTTTTTTTTCATCCGTGTGTAGGGCTACGAGGGAGAGAGGGTTGTGTTTTTTTGTGGCTAGCTGGTGTTCGTGTATCCTGGTGGCTAACTTTCTTCCTGCTTGTCCTACATAGTGTTTGTGGCAGTCCTTGCATGGAATTTTGTAGATGACGTTGGTTTTGTCCATGGGTTGTACTGGGTCTTTTCAGTTTGTTAGTTTTTGTTTGAGAGTGTTGGTGGGTTTGTGCACTACTAGGATTCCTAGGGGTCTTAGTAGTCTAGCTGTCATTTCTGAAACTTCTTTGATGTATGGTAAGATGGTTAGGGTTTCTGGCTGTGTTTGGTCTGCTTGTCGTGGTTTGTTCTTGAGGAATCTGCGGACTGTATTTTTATGGGTATCCGTTCTTCTTGAATACGTTGTATAGGTGGTTCTTCTCTGTTTTCCGAAGTTAGTCTGTGCTGCAGTGTGTGGTGGCTCATTGAATAGTGTTCTGATACAGCTTCGTTTGTGTATGTTGGGATGGTTGCTGGTGTAGTTAAGTATTTGGTCAGTGTTTGTCAGTTTTCTGTATACGCAGGTTTGTAGTTCTCCGTTGT
The DNA here is from genome assembly GCF_047496795.1 of Chiloscyllium punctatum. Lineage (NCBI taxonomy): Eukaryota > Metazoa > Chordata > Chondrichthyes > Orectolobiformes > Hemiscylliidae > Chiloscyllium > Chiloscyllium punctatum. The sequence continues at coordinate 81,326,114 of NC_092745.1, forward strand.
CCTTTCTTTCGACTGTGACGTCCAGGAATGAGAGTTTTTGTTGTCGGTTTCTTCCTCCTTGGTGAACTTTATGCCTGTGAGGGTGTTGTTGATGATCTCATTCGACATAACAGCACTGTTCACCTCCATCAACATCTACCTGGCAAAGGAAACACTTACCACACTTTTAGAAGAGACCATCACACACACCCCAGCCACCATCAATCACATTACCAATGAAGACATCATGAAGCTAGTGGACTTGTGCCTCACCACCCACTTCACCTTCAAAAACATAATCTAGAAACAAACCAACGGCAGACCCGTGGGATCTCCGCTATCAGGATTCATAGCAGAAGCGGTAATGCAAAGACTAGAACAAACAGCCCTACCAACCATCAAACCAAAAATCTGGATCCGCTATGTAGCTGACACCTTTGTCATCACAAAACGAAACAAGAAAGAAGAGACATTTAACATCATCAACAACACCCTCACAGGCATAAGGTTCACCAAGGAGGAAGAAACCGACAACAAACTCTCATTCCTGAACATCACAGTCGAAAGAAAGGACAACGGAGAACTACAAACCTGCGTGTACAGAAAACCGACAAACACTGACCAAATACTTAACTACACCAGCAACCATCCCAACACGCACAAACGAAACTGTATCAGAACACTATTCAATGAGCCACCACACACTGCAGCACAGACTAACTTCAGAAAACAGAAGAACCACCTGTACAACGTATTCAAGAAGAACGGATACCCATAAAAATACAGTCCGCAGATTCCTCAAGAACAAACCACGACAAGCAGACCAAACACACAGAAACCCTAACCACCTTACCATACATCAAAGAAGTTTCAGAAATGACAGCTAGACTACTAAGATCCCTGGGAATCCTAGTCGCGCACATACCCACCAACACTCTCAAACAAAAACTAACAAACTGAAAAGACCCAGTACAACCCATGGACAAAACCAACGTCATCTACAAAATTCCATGCAAGGACTGTCACAGACACTACGTAGGACAAACCGGAAGAAAGTTAGTCACCAGGATACATGAACACCAGCTAGACACAAAAAGACACGACCCTCTCTCCCTCGTAGCCCTACACGCGGATGAAAAAAAACCCACCATTTCGACTGGGACAACACATCTATCCTGGGACAGGCTAAGCAAAGACATGCCAGAGAATTCCTCTAGGCCTGGCACTCCAACCACAACGCATAAACAAACACACAGATCTAGATACCATCTATCAGCCCCTCAGAAAATGACCAGGAAATGACATCGCCACAAATTCCAGGAACCCCATCCAGGACAAACATATAAATAGAAAGCAGGAGACAACAGCTTCACTTCACTTGGAGGTCGCCACTGATAATGTTACCTAGCCCGCTAATGAAATGTCTGGATATCAACCTACAGCTCAGTGAGCAAACCTACACCCTAAACCTCAACCTGAGCTACAAACCTTCACAAATCTTGCAAAAATTTAAATAAGTGCAATTTGTGGAAGTCATTGACTTTTAATGCAAATTGTAATAATCTTAAAAATGTTTAACTTGGATTATAAATTTAATGTGTAAATTTAATCCATTCTGACGTGATACAAATTTGAGATATTTGTGTGAGCTATTCTTTTGGGTGAAGGCAGAGCTATGTTACTGAGTGGCAAAGAATTTTAGTGGAAGTTCTGCAGTAAATCATTTGAATATAAGTTTATGACATGAAGTCATAGTTATGCTGCTGTTCAAGTGCAAGTTTTAAGAAAGTTCCAGGCTTCTCTTTACGCTTTGGGTTGCTGTAACATTCAGACTATTTCTCTTTCATTTGATATAAAAGCTGAAATGTTGAAAATAAATGGTAGTTCATCACATCTGGATGATAAATGTTTCAGCGGAAAGTTTCCTCTGAACACGTGGTTAGGTTTGTTATGTTTGCATTATCAGTATACCTGTGCATTTTGTTTCTATTTCTAAATTCTTGTGTTTATTTCTTTGTGTTTTTGCTCCTAATGATTAGACGATATTATGGAACAAAAGTCGGGCTCTTCCACTCCCAAACGTTCAGGATCCGCAGCTTTGCTGCACAGGCCAAGACTGAGTTCTGATGCAGCAGCTACTGATGGTCAGCCACTGACTCCCGTTGGATCACTGCCCACTTCTCTGACCGGATGTTTGAGTTCAATAAGTCCCCGAAATGGAAGTCATACAATGGATTTCTTTGAGATGTGTGCTAGCCTTATTACTACACTGGCTCGTTGACAAAATAAAATCAACTTCCTGATAATTTATAAGAGCATAAGCTCTTTAACCTAGAAAAAAATTGTAAGAAAACAACCCTTCCACTTTGTGTGTGTGTCTTGTACTTTGGCACTGGTTATAGATCATGCCAGTTTGCAGTTGGTGCTTTTGTTTCTTTGGTATTGTGGCGGCGGAAGGTAACGTTTGTGCATTACCATTTAGAAACACTGCAGTAATATTGTGGAGCTTTATTATTGCACCTGTTTTGCAAGCCAAATTCATGATATTATACGGGTTTACAAACACATCTGGAAAGGTGTTGAAAAGCAACAACATTCGTTTTAACATAGTAATGCGTTACAAAATTATAAATTACGAAAAATGTTAAAGAACGGATAAAGCATGTTTTAAATACTTGGCATATGATCATACGATGTTTTAGATAAGTGGATGACTGTGGCAGTTCATTCTTTGCTGAGGCTGAGTGTGGATGGAAATGCTTATTTCTCTTCAGGTTAGTTGTGGCTAGAAAGCTATAACATTAAAACTCTAATTTTATAAATAATTGAGGTAAATTAAGTTAAAATTAAAATTGAAATGGCTCAATTGAAATCCTCAAGTTACATTATATACAGCTGTTAAGGATTATTCTACTGCTGTTTTATTGATGGCGGAATTACATTTACTTGTCGAATTTTTAAGTATAACCAGAAGGGTTCTCTGCACAAACAAAATTAGCTTGGATTCTTTGAAACACTCCTTTATAAATATTTTCCAGCTCACATGAATACTCCTGCACAGTGTATCTTTCACTTGATTTATTAAAGTTGACAGTATAGTCAGCTCAATTTGGTGAAACGTGGCTTGAATGATGAACTTTAATTAAATATACGTACTATATCTTTAGAGTACAATTTGGGATGACAAGTACTGTCATATAAATAGTTGACGTTTATAACATTTAATAAAGATCCCAAATTGAGGTCCTTTGATTATATTGATGATTAATAATACTATCCATTTTGTCCTAACACATTATTGACCAGTAAATTACTGTTAGGTTTTCTGCTTTATAAGATTTGCCTATTTGACAATAAATCAAGTAAATCTAAGGTTAGATTATAATTTTTTTTGCAAAATGGGGAAGCACTTGGAGTTAATACTTCACCTAACTTTCCTTGCTTCCCATGGAATTTCTTTTGGTTGGCTAATATATTGTATTTTCAATTTTAATTGCAACCTCCCAAAATTCACCATTTTGTTATATTCCTGACCATTGCGATCTTTCGACCATATAGTTGTATTTCAGGCTTAATAGTACCACCTAATTGGTAGTTATCAATGCTCATGGTTTTAATTAACTGAAAAGGAAAGGATATTGATTATAATCCCCTGCAGCTTTTTGATTTTTGGAAGTAGTTCCAGCAATGAGTTTAATCTTTCGAGTATGATAAGATATTGTATGCTTTTAAGAGAATTTACAATGAATCTAAATGTGAAAATCTACAGACTTCTAACGTACTCCCTCTAAGTTGGTACTTAGGCCAGGTCTCCAGATGTGCCATATCACTAGCTCTATTATTCTTTTTTATTTTGGGTTTATGTTGCTGGAGTTGGTGGCAGGGGAAATGGTCATTTGGAATCTCAGTCATGACTTCCCATGTTAGGTAGCATAGCCATTCAAATGAGCTTCTGAGCAAGAGGTTTTCATGTCATCAACCCAGCTTTTACCAGTTGAGGGACAGAAGACCTATCAGCATCCAGAGTCCATGTTCGACCCCTTCCTGGTAACTTGTAGAACATAATGACTTGTAAGAAAATAAGCCCAAACAGTCTCAAAGTATGCTTTAGAGCAAAAAAAAAGTATACGCATAATTTTCTGCAATTTTAAAAAAATTTAATGAAACTTAAATGAACCATCATAATGACCTGCAGACCTGAGCCAAAATTATGCATCTATACTCAAGTTGAAGTCTAAATATTTGCATTTTTTTCCCCTAAGGTTTTGTAACTTGTATTATGCGTTCTTTTATAGATTGTTTCTCTTCCCCAGTTCTAAATAGTCATTTGGGTCACACACAAAACTGTGAATGAATCACACTTTACATCGAAAACAAAGTTCATTATCCACACTAATTCAGAAACGCTTACTATAAAGTCGTTTCAGAAACTGTCAGGTGTCTGCATGCAAATAGTTTAATCATGCCTGAGCAGAGGGGATAGACTAATGAATGGAAGGTAACCATATGCTACACATATGGAGTCTTGGCAATCGAAGTATTATTTCCTCATCCTCAAATTTACCTGTCCTTAGTTGTTTTCTTCAGAAGGTTTACCAATATCAAAGTTTCTTCCCATTTTAGGACAGCATTATCCCATGCATCTTCAACAGGGTTCAATAAATACCAATCAAGAGGTTGATCCATACAGTTTTTTAAAATTTCCACTTTTTCAATTGTAGTACCTTGATGCTGATTATTACTCCACTGTTACAATTGATTTTGTAGCCTAGACCCAGGTATTATTTTAAAGTTGTGCCTTTTGTTTTAATTTTATTAACCTTGCCGACCACTGGCTTTAAGGAGAATTTAAATATATTCTTGAAACATTGATGTATAGGAAACAGTTGTGAAAGGGATTCTATTCCTCCCTCAGTTCATCTGCTGCTGAAACCCTTGAATGTCTAGACTTTACTATCCCTGTGCATACCTAGTTAGCCTTCAATCCTAACCCACTGTAAATCTAGGGTACTACACATAATCAAGAAAGGTAAGAGAATGTTGTGTTTTATTGTGAAGGGAATTGAATAGAAGAGTAAAGAGGTTATGATTCACTTATACAGTGCATTGGTGAGACTGCATCTAGAGAAGTGTATAGTACTCATTACAGTACTTAAGGATGTTAATGTTTTGGAAAGAGTTCAGAGGTTTTCTGAACTAATGCCTGGAACAAATGATTGCTTTCTGAGGAAAGGCTAGACAGCCTAAGCCTGCATCCTTTGGAATTTAGAAGAATCAAAGGTGACTAATTGAAAAGTAAGATCCTGAGGGGACTTGACTGAATGGATGTTGGAAGGATATTAACCCTTTTGGGGGAGTCCAGAACGATGGGGTCATGGTTTAAAAAGACGTGGTTGTGCATTTAAAACAGATGAATTCTTTTCTCTAAGGGTTGAGTGTCTTTGCAATTCCCTTCCTTGAAAAGCAGTGGATGCAAATTATTTAATTTTTTTTTAAGACTAGGGTCGGTGGTTCCTTGATTACCAGGGTGATGAAAAATTATTGGTAATATGCAAGAATCTAGAATTGAGGTTAAAATCATGTTAGCTGTGATCTTATTGAATAACAGGGCAAGCTCAGAGGGCAAAGTGGCCTATTGTTCTCTGGTCGTATCTAAAATTTAATTACCTATGTCCGAATCCACACCAACTTCAATTCACCCCCATGCTTGCTGAACTAGATTGGCTATTTCTGTGGTGGCACATTAATTTTTAAAATTGGAATCCTTGTGCTCTAATGCTTCTATGACCTCCCTCTTCTCGAACCCTATCTCCTGTAATCTGATTTGGCATACATTATTCAAGATGGCTGCATTTAGCCAGTTTGGCCTGTTGAAGCATATTCCAATCTTAATCACTCCGTTTGGTGACAGTGATGTCATTTGCCAAAGTCCTGAGGTTCTGAATTCCCTCTAAAATCCTCTACCTCTCTTTCTAAGATTCTCCTTAAACCTACCTCTTTTGACCAAGTTTTTGGTCATCAGCCCTAGTAAACTTTGGTTTTGTCAAATTTTGTTTGATAGTGCTCCTGTGAAGCACCTTGTGGAGTTTTACTACATCTATAGTACTATGTAAATAAAAGTTGTTGTTATAATCTATGTAAGAGTAATTGAAATGTCCCAAAATGTTGAGTTACACAATATATATACTAGTTCTTTTTTATTCCTTTAATTCTCCTCCCCACCTCATTTTCTAAAATATGCATTTACCATGTGTTAAGAAATAATGATGGTTCTGAACTGGTGAATTTCTTATGTGAAACAGCAGAATCACATGATTCATCCCTTTTAACTTCTATGAATGGCATTGTGTGATCAAGGGTCACCAAAAGTATAAAGAACTGACTCATTATTATTTAGTATTTTAAAGTAATTCATTCTTGAAATGAAGAAATAACACATGCGTTAGCATGCACACTGTGTATTTTAAATGTCATTCATATCAGTAGATCTTTTCAGTATGTTCCACTCCTTGTAGCAATAGGCTGTACTGGATGGACTAGACAAGTAAGTTCCTGTCTTATAAATATATAGCAACTTTATGGTACATTAGAAAACAAAGTATAGTACAAAAGATTATCAGTTGCATGGAAAGCAACTTCGTAAGCATGTACATTTCAGTTGAAAAGGTAGCTTTGAGTATATACATTTCTTTGCATGTTTCTGCAGCAAATGAAGCTTACGGCAAAGGACACTAAGAGTATCCGTTTCATTTTGAAGTTTGAGGATTGAAACTTGGTAACTGAGTGAATTTTTCTGAATTTTAGATTGATGTGATTTCAGATGTCACTTCATGACCTATTTAGATTTTAGCTGCTTATATTTTACAGATCCATCAAATAACCATATTTGAAGGTGTGATTTATGTGATAATTGTTTTTTTCTCTTAAGTCCCCAATCGCATTTTAATTGTATTGGAGTTAATACTTGAAATGTAATTTGTTTGATCAGGTATTTTAGTTTTTCACTTTGTTGCTTTTTTTGTTTCAGTTCCAGTTAAAATTGACAATTCAAATTACAATTTCACTAAGAGTAGTTGAAATGGAATTAGATTAAGCATATTCCACTGTGATGGGATATACTACTGAATTATTAAGCAAAAAAGATCTACACTACAAACTCAACAATACTAACAACTTAAATTTCTGCAAGGATTTAGAATGCATTCAGTTCAACTTAATTCCCATGGTGTTTCAGTTGCCTTTTGTTTAATGTCTGTCTGGGAGCAGACATTTTGTGTACAGTTTCTTCCAGTGATCTGACAATTATGATGCAAATAGAAACAGGGAGGTAGTAGATTCTTGATACCACGCAGGAACAGAATTTTTAGCTCGGCGTTACTGGACAAAATAGTAAACACACTTCCCTGATTGTTAGTTCGTAATTAGACTTTTTCTAGACTGAAGACTTGCATGCTTCACTGCTTTGTGAACTAATTGAATTGTCTTGTTAAGGAATGACCTAAGGTGCTGGCAGATATTGCTTTGGAACTGATGTTTTATTTTTGTGGAGTCAAACAATATTGTATTTGTCAATGAGAATGCAAATTGTATGTATTCAGATTTTGCTAAAAGGGTTGCTATGAAAGGTTGTAAATCACATAAGGACTGTACAAGGTAAATTAAGTGTACCCTGATTTGCCATGAGCTGTGAAATTGAGTGCTGCATGTTGACACACTGGCAGTTTGGAGCTGTTGCACATAATAAAATTGGACTGACTTTAGTCCTTGTTGCTGTGCACTATGGTTGCCTTAAGATTTGAACATTAGATCATTATGATAGCTTTATTCATTATGTCTTGCTGTTATGTATTTATACAAAGAATGTACTTTCTTTCCTATTTGCAGAAATGAAGTAACTGAAAAGTTTTAATGTTTTCGTGCAGAAGTAAAAAGCATGATATTTCAACATTCTATCCTACAGTTTGTATTTTCTTCAATTACAAATTGTGGAACATTTTACTTCATGTTTTTGATGTGCAAAGAGGAGAAACTAATGTTAATCTCAATGCCTAGTTTTGGATAGTTATTAAAAATGCTGTTTTAACTGCCATAGTTTTACTGAATTTCAAAAATCTAATATGTACTAATGAAGAATCACAAAGATTTGAGAGCTAACACCAAGAGGAAATTGGATTTTTTTTTAAAGCTGTAAATATTGGAAAGAGTAAAGTCAGTCAGAATCTGTGGGGAATTGTGCCAAACTGGATGACCCAAAGTCTCAGCCAAATCTTGTCATTAATAAACAAAAGTTGCTGTTAAAGCTCAGATCTGGTGACCCTTCCTCAGAACTCAACAGTTCTGAGAAAGGGTCACTGGACCCAAAATGCTAACTCTGATTTCCCTTCACAGATGCTGCCAGATCTGCTGAGCTTTAACAGCAACTTCTCTTTTTTGTTTCTGATTTACAGCATCCGCAGTTCTTTCGGTTTTTATCTTGTCATTAATGCTAACTTTGGGCTGTGGAGTCTTTCCACTTGAATCCAAATAATTAATTAAACAACTACCCTAGTAGACAAAATGGTATTAAATGAGCAAAGTGCTCTGATTATTCTAGTTTCAATCATAGGAATTTTTCAAAATTGTCTGATAGAAGAGCTAAATCTGGAAAACTATTTCTCATTAAATTGACATTGCCAAAGATTCAAACCTGTAAACAACAATTTAGAATTGATGTCACTGTTTTTATTATCACTGTGCGACTAGTACATAGACTCCTGGCTAGAATATGAAGGCAAAAGTCCCTGTAATAATAATTTGGATGCTGTAATGGGAATAATTTCATTCTGGCTGGATGAACTAAGATGGGCCAAATTAATTTGTCATAATTTAGTTTGTGAAAAATTTTGCAAATGAAATTTCTCACTTAAGGTCATGTGAAAGAGGGAACAGAACAGGTTGTTTGGCTTGAAGCTACTTTCAAGAATGCAGACCTTAAACTGGAAGGGCTTGTTCAAAACATGATTTTATTAAGTTATTAATAAGTGAAGTGGAAGTTTTCCAATCTGCACTCACATCAAGTGGTGCACGGTAATAAACTGCCTCAAGCTGTAACTCAGTATTTAAATTGTGTTATTCTACCTATATTTCTTATGCCTCTGCATTATTGCTTATTGGGCTTACTAATGAATTTTCATAGTATTAAAGCCAACATTCAAATTTGAGTGTGTCAGTTTTTCAGCTTGGATAATAGCAGCAAGGCTAATGTACATTCAGTGCTTGAACTGAGAATTTTTTAAACATGTCTATTTTGTTGGTATTCATTTAACAAATATCTTATTTTCTGTTATGGACATGGCTATTATGTATTTTGAAAACATTATAAAATGCATTTTTATTAAGGCCAGAGTTCAATAAAAGGTTTCTCTCTTCTGGTTGCTGTGAAGATCCCATTCCAGTTTCTAAGGGGCGTGGTGCTTGCACATTTGAACTAGGGTGAGAACTGTAAAGTTCAAAGAATGATTGTTATTTGAAATGTCCTTTTGATATCAAAAGATCTGTCATACCTATAACTACATACCTATAACTACACACCTTGTCAGTTCTTATGATTTAGGAACTGTGTATTCTAGCATTAAAGCACTCATTATCAATTAAATACTTGTGTACCAATTTATACTTTAAATTAGTTTCACCACTACTCTTTCCCAGAAAGCACTGAATTTGACAGCAGTTCATGAGTTTTGTACGCTTGTGACGATAAGAAAATGTTGACCATAATGACACATGCAACTTATTGCTTCTGAAATGTAATTTATTGCATGATATAGGTATTATCATGGTTTCTAATTGCACTTTAATAAAAGATATTGTTAATTATCTATCATTGCTTTTCATCTGTGCAATCAGAGGATGAATCTGTTTTGTTGAGTTCACTACCCCTAATGGATAAGACCCACCACTTTGAACTAATGACAGGGCTTAAACATGGCATGAAAGTTCAATCAGCACCCTTTCAGCAAATGATAGCCCAACTGGTTAGAACAATTAACTGTTGATCTTAATTCTCAGACCAGCAAGTAGACTGATTAGACATTGTTGCTGTGGGTATGCAGCAATAATTGTAAGAAAAGGAGTCATGGAAGCAGTCAATGAAACAGGTACAATGGATGTTAAAATTCCTTTTACCTATAAGTACTTTGAGGGTAAATGAAACTTTGTGTTCCTTTCTATCTGTGTGCATTTAACTAGCCAGCTTTTCCATTGAATCTTGATTTCTGTGTGCCCTATTTGATCAGGCTCCACAACAGCCTTTATGATGAACTAGTAATGCCAAAGTTGTTAATAGCCATTGACAGTGCATCTCCATACCCTCACTTTTTTTTTAAAGTATTTATCTAATCTTGAGCTCCTGCACAATACCCTGGATAATTATCTGAACACTACTGTAGCATTTCTACTTAGTTACTAATCCACTACCACAAGGAATGCTGTTGTTGTCAGCACTAATTGTTAATTTTAAAAAAAGCAATCCACTATCTCAATTTCCAGTGAGCTTTCAAAAGTCATCAAAATTATCAGTTTCAGTTTGATACAAGTCCAGCTGTTCCTCCAGCAAGATCTAGACCTGAATCTTCAGAAATAAGACATATGTTTAGAAATGTGTGTCAGGATCCTGTGGAAGTCTGGTGTATACTCACACACATTAAGTTTCCCATACAAACTTTATGGGTGTGATTTTCATTGACCTGAGCCCTCTGCAAATTTGTAGACTTTGACCAAATTTTCCTGTAAAGTTACCCTAAAATAATTCTAACACAGTGATCTGCAAAACTTATGCACCTCACTCCTCTTGCCATCCTTCTACGATCACTCATTTGCTAACTCACTTGGACTTTTAGCAAGTGAATACAATTGCTCCTGTTTAAAAAGGGGTTGGTGTCCTCCCTTCCATCTGACAACCTGCGCTGGGGATGATTCTGCTGGGAATCGGGTGTCACAGCTTAAAAAACAAACCTGTGTTAGTGCTTTGCGTTCTGACTAGAAAATTTAGATCCTTAAGTGTTCAGTCTACAAAATAGGTGCACCATCTCCAATATCATTGATCCAGAAATCCTATGTTTCACACTGGAAAATATATATATATATATATATATATATATAATATATATATATATTCTACTAAAGACACAATCCAGCTTGATTGACCCTTTTCCAGGTGTACTTGGAACTGAATGTTACTGGCATGAATCTTTTTCACAGATGCTAGAAGGAATAACAACTGTTCTGGGGTAGAATTAAAAAACAACAAATGGAATTGAAGTTCCATTTACAAAATAGTCACAGGACAACTATATTCTCTTAATTAGTTTAATAGACCATATTAATGCTCAACGATGATGGAGTTTAAGTATACAATTTTAGAAAAGACTTCATGCTATTAATAAGATCTTGATTTTGAAAGTTACTTGCACCCAGAAACAGATGAAACGTGAATAATTAATATAAGTCTACAGTAACTGCAAGTGTTCTTCAGAGTGGCAAGTGTTCTGCCAATTAACAAAAGACCACAAATGCTAGTGAAAAAGGTCAAGATTCCCAAAGATCAAGTTACCTTTTGTCCTTTGGAAACTGATCAGTAAAAATCATTTTTGGAGTGATTTAAATAGTGTGTAAGGTTAAATTCAGAATGTCATACCCCCTTAGATGGGTTTCAATTCACAGGACACTTGTGTCATTGCAATTCACCTTCGTACTTTGTGAATTTCATTATGTAAATAGCAGCACATCTTAAAAAAAAGTAGTTTCCCACCATAATGTGGACAGGTAAAATTCAACAGCAAGAAGAAAACCTGTAATGGTTATTTTCTTGTTGGGCTAGTAAAAGTCTCAAGTAGCCCAGTCATTTTAAATTGCAACACAAACCTGTCACCCAAAGTTATCAGCGCACTTTGTTTTATATTTTATTCATTTTACTCAGTCAAATGTGTTTTATTTTGGATTCAAATACCCATTAATGTGCCTCTGGCTCAGATAGTTATCAATCTGATGACACTATCTGCCATATCCTGCCAGCGTTTTTAAAAATAATCCTTCTGGAATTCATATTGTGTTTGTTCTTTCAATATCTTACATTGCAATAGACAGGCATTTTGATGTGCTGTTGAAATGACTGTGGATTAAAGTAATAGCTATAAATATAGTATATACAGAAATTCTTCCATGAATCAATTTTCAAAATAACTTCTGTTCATTTCCTTCCGTAGCATTCCTGTTAATTCTGGTTTCTGTAAACAAAAAGAGCTGTCATTGTTTGAACTTAAATGAATTTTTATTATTTTAAGCAAAAATGGTCCTTACCCAAATATTAAATGCCGTACATGAACATAACCATCTAAAAGAAACAAACAAAACACAATCAGATATTTTTGTAGAAGTGTTTCAATTTGTTAAGCAGTCTGTTTTGGGGAAAAAAACAATGAGAGCATTTTTATTTCCACCAATTTTATGTAACAAATTATCTTATCATTTATATAGATGATTTGGATGTGAACAAAGAAGGTATGGTTAGTAAGTTTTCAGAAGATACCAAAATTGGAGATGTAGTGGACAGCAAAGCAAAAGTTACCTCAGAGTACAATGGGACCTTGATCAATTGGGTCAATGGACTGAGGAATGGCAGATGGAGTTTAATTTAAATAAATGAGAGATGCTGCATTTTGGAAAGGCACATTAGGGCAGGACTTGTCCACTTTCATGTTAAGGTCCTGGGGAGTGTTGCTGAACAAAGAGACCTTGGCGTGCAGGTTCATAGTTCTGTGAAAGTGGAGTCACAGGTAGATAGGATAGTGAAGGCGGCACTTAGTTTGCTTGCATTTATTGCTCAGTACTTTGAGTATAGGAGTTGGGAGGTCATGTTGTGGCTGTACAGACATTGATTAGGCCATTTTTGAAATACAGTGTGTAATTTTGGTCTCCCTGCTATATGAAGGGTGTTGTGAAACTTGAAATGGTTCAGAAAAGCTTTCCTGGGATGCTTCTGGGTTGGAGGGTTTGAGCTGAAAGGAGAGGCTAAGTAGGCTGGGGCTATTTTCTCTTGAACATCAGGAGTCTAAGGGGTGACCTTATGGAGGTTTATTAAAGCATGAGGGGCATTGATAGGGTGAATAGATAGTCTTTTCCCTGGGTTGTGGGGAGTGCAAAACTAGAGGGCATAAGGTGAGAGGAGAAAGATTTAAAGGGACCTAAATATGGAGCATGTATGGAATGAACTGCCAGAGAAAGTGGTGGAGGCTGATACCTTTTTAAAATGTTGGAATTTTATTTGATGGGTATATGAATAGGAAGGGTTTAGAGGGATATGGGCCAAGTATTGACAAATGGAACTAGATTTATATAGGTTATATGGTTGGCATGGATGAGTTGAACCAAAGCGTCTGCTTCCATGCTGTATAACTCTGACTCTATCTCAAACTATCTAAAACCTAAAAGTGGTAAACAGCTGTTCAGAGTTCCACCTGATGTGGATTACAAACTAAAAAAAAAGTGTTCCTTGGTACTTGTCCTATCGGTCACTGAGAAATGGCAAACCTATTTATATAATTATTTTAAACATAAGCCTAGTATCGGTTGCATGAATTATTAAGGAACCTAACTATTGAATCAACTACTTATAAACATTAACTCCTGATAAAGGAATTTCACAAAGCTGGAGCAAATCTTTGTTAAACATTCACAGTGCTGTTGTTTGATAATCATTTACTTTAGAAATGAAAATTAAGCAGTGTAATTATAATTAGAATAGAAAATATCAGGAAGAGAACAGTTAAATAACAATGATGGCAATAAAATAATTTCAGCCAACACTGCATGAACCAATACAAAATGAGTGACTAATAGAAGACGACTATGATATTGACAAGAAATTCCTATCTTTCAGAAATAAAAAAGGCTCTTGCTGGGACACTACCCAATCAGTTATTCATCACATGTAGGAAAAAGTAGTCACTATTCCTGGACAAATATACGACATGCAGAGATGTGTAAAGACTAAAATCAAGCCGCACCTAAGTTTCTCTCATCTGCACACTCTCCAAAAGCACAAGGTGGTCCAGTAACTGGGAACTGAAACTGCTAACAAAAGTTACTAATATCATATGCACTGATCTTACTACCACTCAAACTCATTAGTGAAACTCATCATTAACCAAAAATCATAGCTGGGACTATAATAATCTGTGCAGCATAGCCCAATGCAAACCTTGAAACCACCTGATGAAGAGGTAGCACCTCAAAAGTTAGTGCTTCCAAATAAACCTGTTGGACTATAACCTGGTGTTATATGATTTTTAACTTGGTCCATCCTAGTCCAACACTGGCATCTTCAAATCATACATTAACAGAGTATAGACTTGAAATTAATTTTCACCCCAAAAATTTAATACAATCTGTAGTGAGGAAATGAGTAATATTTTTATGCAATTAGAATCCAATGTGTGAAGTAACAATAGTTACTTACATTTGCCTTCTGAGTTTCGACAGATAATTTGGTTTCCTTCTCCAATATCGATTACTTCCAGCTTCTCTCCAGCTTTAATGGGTAAGTATAGGGATCCTTTCTTCTCCTGTACAGCATTCTGCTCCACAACTGCAATGTTTTCCACAACTATCTCCTTAGTATACTAGAAAATATCCATAAAAGGTTGAAATAGAGATGTTAATTGCATTGATACAAATGAGAAATCTCCGCTATTAAGGAACAGCGAGCTTATAACGTCCCTATAATACCATACAGATGTTTCTTAAATAACCTTTCGCTTATCTATTATATGTTCTGGATATCAGTTCCACATCATACATTCTTTGTAAATACTCAGTTGTCAACCTCTATCATTTTAGATGTATGCTCCTTAGTCATGCCCATTATACTTGACTCCATAATAATTACTAATAATTGATCATCATGATGAGAATGAACTTTCTTCAGCTCAATAGACACCATTAAGTTCCTATCCTTGGACTCTGAGCACTAGGCTATGATTCTAAAAATATTCCTGCTAACACATACAATTAGTAGTCAAAAGAAAAGGTTACTTCAGCATCTTGTATGAAAGCTTCAAGGTTCAAATTCTACATCCTCGTCAACATCAGGATCATTTTCTAACTTGCATCATTTACTCCTTTGTCAACATTTCAACTCTTAATTACCAATGGAACCTTTATCCACACCTTTGGCATCTCTTGCCTCAGTTATTCTACTGGAATCTTTAAATATCAGGCTTTATAAATTTTAGCTTTTCCAAAACTCCACTTCTTAAATCATATTACAACCCTCAAATGTTTAAAAATACTTGTTCTCATGTATGATCTTGTGGTGCAGGAGGATTGCGTCCCTACCTCTGAGTTGGGGGCTGTGGCTTCAAGTCTAGGACTTGATGGCTATGGGAAGTGAATTCATAACACAGTCAAACACGAACTCATAAATACTATCAATATACACCAATCTCCAATGGTATGAGAGGAAGAAATTTCTTTTAAAAATTTACTCATGGCATGAGCATGTTGCTGGCTGGGTCAACATTTACTGCCCATTCCTTGTTTCCTTTGAGAAGATGGTGGTGGTGAGCTGCTTTCTTGAATCATTGTAGATGTATCATGCCAAATAGACTACAATGCCATTAGGATTCCTGGTGGGCCACATGTTGGAAAGAAATTAGAGCCTATCATTATCCACTGCTCGCCGCAGATTTCATTGTCGCATTCTTTAAATCCATTTGACCGCTCATCTACTTCAAAAGCTGCAAAATTCTTCAACTATTTCTTCATTCTAATCTTTGACATAATTGCTGACTGAACATTGCTTATTGTGCCCTTGATACAAGACAATCTGCACTTTTAAACAAAAAATTATGGCAACAATTGCAACTTGCAGGGATGTTGAGGATCAGCCAAATTCTAACATTCTTGCCATGTTATTTTTAGTCACAACATTCTGCAATTCAGGCAGCTTTATTATAAAGCTATTACTTATGTATATTGGCCTGAAAATCTGTTGAATGACACACCGCTGGCAAATTAAGAGTGGTTCCTATATGGAATGGACTTCCAGAGGACATGGTGGATGTGGGGTAGAGTTACATTAAAATATATTTGAGTAAGTACATGAATAAGAAATATTTCAAGGGATATGATCCAAGCACAGGAAGGTGAGACTATTTGAGATTATGGTCAGGATGGACTGGTTGCATCGAAGAGTCTGTTTTGGTGCTGTATGGTGTCGATCACAAGGAAGGGAGGGGTATGGAAAAGGCAGGAGAACACTTCCAAGAAATAGCGTTAAAGTTACATGTAAGGGAGGGTTGCATACATCCTACTCATCCCAGATGAAATTAGTTGTGCATAGTTGCATGATTATGTAGTGTCTTAAGTCAACAAAACTAAAGCAGGGCTCTTGCTGCTGATCATAGCTTACCATGATGTATTTTCAGTAACAAACACGTTGTGATGTTTTGCTGAAGTGCATAATTTAATTGGGAAAGTAAACTCACGTTAAACTTTTCTCTAAATTCTTGCTCTTTTAGCATTTTCTTTTTATTCACTTTTGTCTCTTTTTCTTCATTTGGATCTTTTCTCTTCCCTTTAAATATTCCTTTCACCTTCTCTCTATAAAGTGAAACAAATTTCCCAGATATGCATTAGTTCTAAAGGTTTATTAACAAAAACAGCATTTGCAGTTTTTTAAAAAAGGAAATTTTTCCTGCTTTGTAACCAAATTAAATATCTAACATTAAATACAATGTTGCCTGTATAGTGCTTTTGGACAACCTAAAAATTAGACCTTAAGGGGTTTTTTTCCTAAGTGATAAATATTAGGTGTATTTGTTCTAAAATGGCTCTTTTCAGCCACCAGGAGAAAGTGAGGACTGCAGATGCTGGAGATCAGAGCTGAAAAATGTGTTGCTTGAAAAGTGCAGCAGGTCAGGCAGCATCCAAGGAGCAGGAGAATCGACGTTTCGGGCATAAGCCCCTCTTCAGGGATTCCTGAAGAAGGGCTTATGCCCGAAATGTCGATTCTCCTGCTCCTTGGATGCCTCCTGACCTGCTGCGCTTTTTCAGCAACACATTTTTCAGCTCTTTCAGCCATTTTGTTTTATAAATTAGAACTTTGATTAGATAAGCTTCAATTGAAGAGGCATAGATGCGATGGAACAAATGGCCATTTTCTGTACCATATGTTCTATGGCTTGTTAGGGGTGCTAATATTTTGGTATTTTGTTCAAGTAACTCATGTTCTTTACTTTTCTAACAAAAACAGATCAACTGCAAGTTTCTAGTTACTGAATGTTTTGAAAAGAACATTAATACTGCAATAAAATAAGTAAGTTTTCTCATGTTCTAA
The DNA here is from genome assembly GCF_047496795.1 of Chiloscyllium punctatum. Lineage (NCBI taxonomy): Eukaryota > Metazoa > Chordata > Chondrichthyes > Orectolobiformes > Hemiscylliidae > Chiloscyllium > Chiloscyllium punctatum. The sequence goes on from NC_092745.1 coordinate 81,343,467, forward strand.
TTTCTTTCTTCCCAAAATTACCTTTATTCAGACACATTTCCACTGGTGCTGAATCCACAGTGCACTCTTTCAGTTGAGAATCTACTGCCTTAATATGCAATTTGACTTTAGCAAGCATCAGATACATGCCCAATCTTGTTCTTGGACACCTCTATCTCTTATATAAACTTTCTAAATTTAGCAGCAGTGTGGTATCACAATCTGATATTATTTCTGCCTGATATTATTCAGTCACCACACCAATGTAACCTAGAAGCACCAACATCAATTATGAGATTCTTCTGCAACCCAATTGAAGATCAGCATATCTGATCTGCAGTATTTAGTATTGTTTTTGATGGAATGTTTATTCAAATCAATAAGCAAGGGGAGAGCTCTAACAAAATGCACACGCTGGAAATCAGAATTTAAGTTTGAAGAATGAGCAATATATTTAAAATTTACTAATTTGATGTAGACTGTTCTTAACACGTCAAATGTAAGTCACAATTAGATCTCACTATAATTTTTCTACATTGCACCATAATTTGTTTTCACATCACAGAATCTCAAATGAACTGTTGTCAAGCAAACAATTTAGACATAAAGGGCTGTTATTAGGAATGATCAAGGGATGTTTTATTTCAAGGCATAAGACCATAAGATAAAGAGAAATAGGTTATTCAGCCAATTGATTCTGCACTGCCATTCAACAAGATCATGGGTGACGATTATCCTGAACTCCACTTTCCTGTCTATTCCCCATAATCCTCTACTCCCTTACTAATTAAGAAAGTCCATCTCAGCCTTACATTTACTTAACTCCTCCTCCTCTACAGCAATCGGAATTCCAGATTCAGTATCCACTGATGCACTCAACAACACTTCCTGCACATATCCTGGATAACCGTAAGGGAAGCACCTGGAGTTCCCAAATAGCATAGCATGTATTCTCCACTGTTCAGAGCAACCCTACCTTTCTCTATTAGATAATAAACTTCCTTAATATTAGTAGTAAGGATTAGTAGTATTACTGAGGAAAATAAAAGGGAAAAGTCTCACCAGCCACTCACTTGCTTGGTGTCAAAATCACAAATTTTAAAAAAGGAAATCTAACCAAATGCCTCACTTAAAATTAACTTATGATTTTTCAACCAGTCCCTCAACTTGGAGGGGGGGAAAACAGGTCAGCAATATTAATCAATCTACAGTTTTCCTATGATGTTATTGTTTTATTCTTTTTCCCCCCCTCCCCCCACATCTTTCACATGCTGGCTTGCCGCCCAATCCCCATTTCAGCTGCTGAGTGTCTTCTTGCAGGGTCCCAAAGCCTCAATTTATCTTTTTCACTGTCTCCTGATTCCTCCTCAGTGTAGGGTAGGCTCTTCACAAGTAAAGGGATGACTGCTAAGTGGTACACCTTTGAAAGATTACAAGGGTTCAGAGACAATGTTATTGTGAGAGTGAAGGGAATGGCTGGTAGGACTAGGGAACACTAGATAAATAGAGGGATTGAGGCTCTGGACTGAAAAAGGGGCATATGTCAGGTCTGGACGGCTGGGATCAAGGCAATCCCTTGAGGAATATAGGAGGAGTAGAGGTATACTTAAGAGTGAAGTCAGGAGGGCAAAAAGGGAATCTAAGATACCTGCGGTAGATAAGGTTAATGAGAATACAAAGAGATTCTAGAAGTACATTAAAGGCAAAATAGTAACAAGTGAGAAAATGATCAACTAGTCTGGTCTATGTGTGGATCCACAGGAGATGGGTGAAATACTAAACAAATATTTCATGTCAGTATTTACTATGGAAAAAGACATGGAAACTAGAGAATTTGGGTAAAGGGTGATATTTTGAAAAGAGGCCATATTACAGAAGAGGTGCTAGAGGTCTTAAAATGCATAAAAGTAGGTAAATCCCCAGGACCTGATCCAAATGTATCCCAGGACATTGTGGGAAGCTAAGGAAGAAATTGCAGGGTCCCCAACAGAAATATTTGTATCAACTGCAACCACAGCTGAGGTGCCAGAAGCCAGGAGGCTGGTTAACATGGTGCCATTATTTGAGAAAGCTGGTAAGGAAAAGCCAGGGAACTATAAACTGGTAGCCTGATTTCAATGGTGGGTAAGTTGTTGGAGGGGATACTGAGAGACAGGATTTACATGAATTGAGAAACAAGGACGGATTAAGGATAGTCAGCATGGCTTTGTGCATGGGAAATCATATCTCACAAACTTGCTTTGAGTTTTTAAGCATGTGGCCAAGAGGATAGATGAGGGCAGAATGGTAAACACTGTCTACATGGCCTTTAGCACAGCCTTCAATTCCACATGGTAGACTGTTTAGTAAGGTTAGATCACATGTGATCCAGGGAGAACTAGATAATTGGATAAAAAAAAAATTGGCTTGATGGTAGGAACCAAAGCAGTAGTGAGGGTTGCTTTTCAGGCTGGAGGCCTGTGACCAATAGTGTGCCACAAGGATCGGTGCTGGATCCAATGTTATTTGTCATTTATATAAGTTGTTTCGATGAGAATATAAGAGGCATGGTTAGTAAGTTTGTGGATGACACCAAAATTGGTGGTAGATTGGACAGTGAAGAAGTAGCTCAAAGTACCACGGAATCTTGATCATCTGGGCCAGTGGGCTAAAGATTGGAAGATGGAGTTTAATTTAGATAAATGTACATTTTGATAAGAAAAACCAGGGCAGGACTTAAGAGTTAATGAATGGGTCCTAGGGAGTATTACCAAATAATCCTAGGGGTTTAGGTACATAGATTCCTTGGAGTGACATCGCAGGTAGACAGGGTGGTGAAGGCAGCATTTGGCACAATCCCCTTCATTGGTCAGAGCTTTGAGGCTAGTTGTTGAAACGTCATGTTATGGCCGTGCAGGATTTGGTGAGGCCACTTTGAGTACAACGTACGGTTTTAGTCACCCTGCAATGGGATGGATGTTATTAAACTAGAAAGGGTGCAAAAAAGATTTACAAGAATGTTATTGGGACTGGAGGGTTTAAGTTATAAGGTAGGGCTGGATAGGCTGGGACGTTTTCCTTGGAGTGTCAGAAGTTGAGGGGTGACCTTAGAGGTTTATAAAATCATGAGGGGCATAGATAAGGTAATAGCCAAAATCTTTTCCAGAGGGTAGGGGAATCCAAAATTAGAGGGCATAGTTTAAAGGTGAGAATAGAGAGATTTAAAAGGGATCTGAGGGGGCAACATTTTCACAGAGGTTGGTGCAGGTGTGGAATGAACTGCCAGAGGAAAAGGTGTGTGTGTGTGTTTAAAATGATAACATTTAAAAGACCTTTGTCTTTCCTATCCAAGTACCTGTTCAGAGAGAAAGATGAGCCAAATGGGGCTAGTTTAGTTTGGGATACCTCGTCAGCATGGACAAGTTGGACCAAAGAGTCTGTTTCCATGCTGTATGATTCTGAGGTGGGCCTGAGCATGGGACTCAATTTGTCTTCTTTTCAATGCTCTAGATTCCTTGTGGAGAGCAGTAATAGCTCAGAAGCAGGGTGTGTTTTTATGTTGGGGAAGACGTAAAACCAACTTTATTAGACCATTCTTAGCAGAACTGTGACTACTGCAAAACAAGAGCTTGCCAAGCCCATAATGTTTCAATATTCACTAGTTTCATTTCAGTGCCTTATTTAATGCCTTAACCTCAGCATTTTAACTTTAATTCTGTGTTGTAGTTTGTTTTGCAACTGCATGCATACACCTACATACATTAAATCAAGGATGTCTAATCTCAAGCATCAAAGAATATTATAATCTCTGCTGTAAGTTAATTATATTAGTTTTTGGTCAGAAATTATAATATACTTTATAAATAATATTGAATAAGCACTTGAAGATAAGGAATATAGAAGGATAAAGAACAAGTAATGTACCAAACAGCTCCATCTAACGATGAAGAGCTTCTTCTATAATGAATATACATAATAAACAACATTTCACATATTTCATGCATTTGCAATATTTACATTAACTAACAAGATAAAGAAACCTTTGAAAGACACAAGAAGGAATTAGCAATGCAAAAAAGAGTAATGAATATTTAAAGTGCAATGCTTCTCCAGCCTGACTACACTGTTCGGAGGGAACATTTTAGGTTGATGATAACTGATCAGCATTCTCAGTGGAAATTCGTTAAACCAACAGTAATATCAACTCTCTTTCCTTCTCCAGTATTTCCTTTCCAAGTGTCTTCAACACTTTCTGGTTTTAGTTTAGCTTTCCAGCGACTGCAGTATTTTGCTTTTATATGCAGTTGAGGTAGAATTGAAATTTTGACCAACTTTTTGCACTCTAATACTTTCTATTATTTTATTTCTGCATATTGGTTTAGTTTGTAAAAGCATAATTTTACCTGGTTGCCTTAAAATCTGAAACGGGGCCATCTGTGAAATAAAGCAGAACAGTTTACAGAAATTATCCTTTGAACAGTATATCTATATTTAATTCAGGAAAGATCAAGAAAAACAACTTACCCTCATTATTGCCATCCACTCTTAAATGGGAGACAAAGTAAAAAAAACAATTAATATCCACAAATCTAACATCTTTTAATAAGCAATCATGAAAGCAGTTTTTACTAGTATTAAATAGCTACCATGGGAATGCTGTTTAGTGCAAAACCATGTGATTTTGAAGCAATATGATCTTAAGAGAACTGGAATCACAGAATAAAAAAGCTGATTTACATCATGCAACTGAAGACATCACTGCAAAGCCTGATGAAATCTTCCTGCTCAGCCTCACTTTCAAAAGGACCATCCAACAAATACATCAGCAGCTGGATGCCTGTCCAACTTCTCAGCCCAATTTATAACTGATCTCCAGGGAAAAATATTGAAATGTTATGTACACCTTGGAAAGGGAATTTGCATTCTGAAATCAGCATTATTTTTATCTTGAGCAATCAGTATGACACAATTTGCAGATGGCGAGAATGAGGTGATACGCTGCAGTGAGGTTTTTAAAAGAGTGGTCAGCTCTGCAGCATGTTGCTGGCAGCGCGAGAAGAGAAATGCAAGAGGATGATCCCACCAATAATGCTCAGAATATGCTGATGAGTTGGACCAAAGCCTTTGAACAATGCACTCCGCTGAACTAGATTAACATTTTATTAAGCATGGTAAACTACTCCAGTTCTCCTGGTATGCATATGTTAGAAAATCTTACTAAAATTTTCCACCACTGCAAAAGATTTGCTTTGCTGGAATTTGCTTTCTTAAACAGTTTATTAAGTTAAGATACAACAAGAGTGAACATACCAACTGGGTAATAAGTACTAATGCAATTATATTCATTCTTGACCAAAATACTGTCCACACTCAAAAATCTATCAAGAGGTTCTAAATCGCAGGACCACGTGCTACATTAAGCAGAAGTTAGTGGGAAAAACCCTAAAGGAAGGGTTCAGAAAAGATCTACAAGGATCTTGCCAGGATTGGGGAGGTGCTGTATAGGCTGTTTTCCTTGAGTGTCAGAGGCTAAGGGGTGACCTTGTAGAGGTTTATAAAATCATGAGGGGCATGGATAGGTTAAATAGACAAGGTCTTTTCCCTGGGGTGGAAAAGTCCAGATCTAGAGAGCATAAGTTTAAGGTGAGGGGGGAAAGATTTAAAAAGGACCTAAGGGGCAACGTTTTCCACACCTAAGAGGGTGGTACACGTATGGAATGAGCTGCCAGGCGAAGTGGTGGAGGCTGATACAATTACAACATTTAAGAGGCATTTGGATGGATATATGAATCGGAAGGAAGGGTTGAGAGAGAAATAGGCCAAGTGCTGGCAAATAGGACTAGATTTATTTAGGATATATGGTCGGCATAGACGCGTTGGACCGAAGGGTATATTTCTATGCTGTACATCTCTATGAAATTTGTGCAATCGGAATTAAAATTCAGCAAGTTCAAACTCTACAACTACTATTATTGGAAATTGATAACTACAACAGTAATCTATAAACATGCCATTTTCTCTAGGTGTCAAAAGTAGAGACACAATTCACAATACCTTTCAGCTTCTTGTACCTTTGTGTTAATTTCTTCGGTCTTCTTTACATTTTCTTCACGTTTCCTGAAGATATTTGCCCAACCGTTTTTATTTGGATCGGATTTTGAAGTTCTGTCTCTATAAAAGGACATAGTAAAATGCCGGGGGAAAATAAACTAATTTAGTAGTTTCCTCTAATCTCCCTAGGAAAGATACATGAAACTTCTGGATGTTTAAAATACCATTGACATACAACACGTACAATATTATCATCCTGGTAAACATGGAGTTCAAGAAAACATTAAAATTTCCCACTACTGCTTGCAACCTGCTGATACTCATCGAGTGGGCAACAAAAATGGCCACAGAGAATCGGTCTAGAATCATACCATAATAATGAACCATGACAATGAAGAAAGGACATACATACAAGCCATTTCCCAGAAATCACAGACAGCAAAGGGACTAATTGGAATAATAAACTGAAAAAATATATAGTTTTAGTAACAAAAAGATACAGAAATTAAGGGAACACAAGTTAATAAATTGTAGGACTGGAAGATCGACATTCTAGGATAATGGAAGAGGTAGCAACTAAGGTAATTGATGCCTTAGTGGTCTTCTTTCAAATCTCTACTCCATCTAGACAGTTCCTGCAGATTGTACAGTTACACTTGCAACTTTCCAATTTGAGATAAGAGGGAAAGTGAAAATAGTAAACTACTGGCTTGTTAAATTGTAGGAGCAAAAAAATTATAAAATATATTATAAAGGATACAACAACTAGACATTAAGAAAATGATGATCTGATTGGGAAGAGTAAATTTGGATTAAAAAAAGGGAAATCAAGTTTGCCAAAATTATTAGGTCCTTTGGAGGATGTTACAAGAACAGGTGGGTATGAAATATTTTGATTTTTAGAAGGCTTTCAATAAGGTCCCACACAGGAATTTAGCACATACAATCAGAGCCCAGAGGATGAGTGTGGATCAAGAATTGGCTAATGGAAAGAATACAGAGTATGAATAAATGCATCATTCTTAGGTTGATTGGCAATGACCAGTGTGGTACTGCAAAGATCAGTGGTTGGGCCAACTATACACAATCAATATTGATGAATTGGATGTGGAACCAAAATTAATATATACAATTTCACAGATGACAAAACTAGGTGTGAATATGTGTGGAGAGGAGAATGCAAAGAGGTTTGAAGATGACATGGACAGGTCAGAGTTATAAGAAATTTGTATAATAGCAGCGCCATGTAAACTAATGGGACCAGAATTGCTTTATAGCCAGTACAGGTAAACAACGTTCACGTTTTACAAATCATGGTCTAAATTCTTCAATCGTGTTATAGCCAATTTGCATTGCATTGAAGAAATGTGCGTTATATCAGAACCACCTGTATGTAGTTTGTCAGCCACTTCTTTGTTCTCCATTATAAATTCCCTTGTTACTGATCAGAAGGTATTTGTCTTCACCAATCTTTTTCTCTTTACGTGCCTCTAGAAAGTTTTCCTGTCCGTTTTATGTTCCCTGCTCGACACTCATCTTTATTTTCTCTTTCTTAAATAAATCCCTTTGTACATGTCTGCTGAGATCTAAACTGCCCACAGTCCTCAGGGCTGTTGAATCTTCTGGCCAATTTGGATGCTTTTTCTTGTAGGTTCAACAAATTATTTCCAAGACAATTGTCCTACATGGAGAGATTTAGGACAATGACAGGGTAGATACAGAAGGGAGGTTTCTTCTGGCTTGGGGATCTAGAATCAAGGGACACAGTGTCAGTATTAAGGACAAACTTTGTTTCGGATCTCCAGCATGTGCGGTTCTTGGTTTTATTTTATTAGGGACAAGCTATTCCAGACTGAAATGAAGAGGCATTTCTTCACTCGGTGGGTAGTGAATCTTTGGAATTCTCTACCCAGAGCGCAATGGAAGCTCAGCCACAGAATAAATTCAAGGCAGAGATCAATATATTTCTTGATACTGATGATATCAAGGGATAAGGGAATAGCATGGGAAAACCGCATTGATGTTAATGATCAGTCATGCTCTCAAATGATACAGCAAACTCGTGAACTGAATGATCTACTCCTGCTCCAATGTTCATAGTCCTTACATGACAAGTGACACTGGCAATTTAATCACTTACTCAAAATCACCATATTCCTTCACACTGTTAAGATCTTCATACACACCGCTTGCACTGCTTTCTGAATTAGTTATAGCTAAGGAATATAAAAGTTGATTAGAAACAAGTCAAAAGAACTTAAGAAAAGACAAATGTTAAAACACATTGAACCTTAGAAAGACGAATAATGTTGGTGTTCTTTTCAATGCTGCACCAACCATTTGCATTCATATCGTTGCTCTATAAAGACTACCTGATTCCACCTCCGTAGTAGCACATGCTTTCCTGCTTATTCAGCCATTCTACAGCTGAACTCATGTACTTCTAACCACTTTCACCCCAGGGTCTGACCATTAGCATTTTGACTGGTTGCTCATTCTCCACAAACTTCAGTTTCCCAACACTCTACTGCCATATTTTAAATGCTCCACCAAATTGCCCATACCCAAGATCTCGGTCCTCAGAGTTGAAATGGCTCCTGATCCTCAGCATCCTAAAATTATCCTCATGTTTACATCTCTCCACGATCTCAACTCTCCAATCTTTAGTCTACTTTAACACGATAATAGCCTTTTTCTCTGAACTCTCAATTCCGGTCATGACAGTCTTTCGAAAGCCACCCCCTTTTCCTTTGATTTTTTTTAAAATTTAACCTATTATTATAACCAACCTGTTCAGAGATGTTGTTACCCACCTCTGGAATAATGGTGACGGGGACTCACTGTGCCACAACAGGGTGCTCCCCCCTCCTTCTTTAACCTCTCTGGCTATATTTCAGTCATCTGTCCTCAATGGCCTGAAAAGTTACTCCAGCTTGTCATTTTTTATTAAACATTTTGGTCAATTCTGTACATTAAAAGCACTATTTAAAATAGAGTTTAGATCAGAGTGGTGCTGGAAAAGCACAGCAGGTCAGGCAGCATCCGAGAAGCAGGAAAATAGATGTTTCAGGCAAAAGCCCTTCATCAGGTATGGAGGTGGGCAGCCTCCAGGGTGGAGAGATAAATGGGGGGTGTGCCTGCCTCCATTCCTGATGAAGGGCTTTTGCCCGAAACGTCGATTTTGCTGCTCCTCGGATGCTGCCTGACCTGAAGTGCTTTTCCAGCACCACTCTGATCTAAACTCTGGTTTCCAGCATCTGCAGTCCTCACTTTTGCTTACTATTTAAAAACAACCTGTTGTTGTCTATGGAATGCTCTGGAGCAGAATTTTAATACGATTTTATACAAGACATTTGTATGATGTACAAGTCCAGTAATGAGTACCTGACAAGACAATGTTAAAATAAGCTGCAATCTTACAATTACGTAAGCTTATCCATCGAGTAAATGATCCAAGTTGAGATAATTATCACAGTCAGAGCAGGGGAGTCCAGAACCAGGGTGTTAGTGGAAGTATATGGGGTAGGCTATTTAGGACTGAGATGAGGAGAAACTTCTTCACCCAGTGAACCTGTGGAACTGTCTGCCCCAGAAAGTGGTTGAAGTCTAAACATATAATTATATCTAATTCCTTTTTGAAAATATTCAAACAGGATCAAAGGATTTGGAAAGAAAATGGGAACAGGCTAATGAGGTGGACGATCAGCCATGATCAAATTGAATGCCACAGCAGGTTTTAAGGGCTAAATGGCCAACTGCTCCTATTTTCTAGGTCTCTATATGAACAACAGAAAATCTGAGAAATATTGACATTGTAGTTGTCATTTGGTGAGAGTGAGAAGAAAAGTTAGTATTGCACTATGGGTTCAACTTCTGAGCTTTCTCCAATGACTTTTCCAGAACACCTGTAACATTTAGTGAGAACTGGAAAGGACTGAGCGGTGGTGAGTTTGAACAATCAAAGCTTTTGCATGATTTGCAGTGTGTGGAAGAATTAAGTGTCTGAAGCTATATGCCACTACCTTTTATTTCTATAGCAACTTTGAACATTTCATTATGTTAATGATATTTCACAGGGATCTTATGAAACAAATTATAGCCTTGAGCTATCCAAAGTGACTAAGTGTTTGGTCAAACAGGTTGGTTTTCAGGAATGTCTTAAAAGCAGGAAAGTGAGGAAACATGCCCAAAAAGGTAGTAATCATCAGAAACAGCTTTACTTGCTGATAGTGGCTGCTTTTTCAAAAAAAAATCAGTCTGAAAATGATGGAACGTGTCTAGAGATGATCACTGGAAGTTAATAATCAGTGAAAAGGGGTCATAGGAACCCACTGGAAGCTAGAAGCAAATGTGGACTGATTGTTAGAAGGGTGATCATTCAGTGGATGTAATGATAAAAGGGCAATGTTTCTCTTGGAACTTGAAACACAAATTACACACAAAACTTAAAGTGTTTAGCAAATTGATGGTGGAATTTGAATCCAGAAAAACATCTGAATTTAGGATCTTCTGATGATCTTGAAATCATTGAGATTTGTCAGGGAAACCTACCTGGTTCAGTAATGTCCTGCAGGAAAATCTGCCATCCTCACCTGTTCTGGCCTACATATGATTCTAAACCCACAGTAATGCAAATGACTCAGAAAAGGCCTAGAAAGCCATTCAGTCCTATCAATCACTACAAATTCTCAACAAAGAAATGAAACTCGATGGACTACCTGAATTGACCCAGGCACTGGAGAAGTTACAAAAGTAGCCCTGTTGACCCTGAAAAGTCCTACTTACCAGCATCTGAGGGCTCACATCAAATGTAGGAGTGTGTTTCACAAACTAGGAGAAAGTGAGGACTGCAGATGCTAGAGACCAGAGTTGGAAAATGTGGTGCTGGAAAAACACAGCAGGCCAGGCAGCATCTGAGGAGCAGGAGAATCGACGTTTTGGGCATAAGCACTTCCTGAGGAAGTACAAAAGGGTACAAAACATGCACAGGGTGGGGGATTTCAATGGCAGCAGCATGACAGATAGAGCTGGTCAGGTCCTAAAGGATGTAAGCTGCTAGACTGGATCTGCAGCAAATGGGGAGGGAACCAAGTGGAAAAAGCATAGTTGACTTCTTCCTCACCAATCCACTGGCTGCAGATACATCTGATCATGCCAGTATTTGTAAGATTGATTACTAAAAAGGTCCTTGTGGAGACAAAGTCCCACTATCACATTGAGAATATCCTCCTTTGCGTTGTGTCACACCAATACTGTGTTAAATGGTGAACAGATCTAGCAACTCAAATCTGGGCATCCACGAGACACTGTGAACCATAAGCAGCAGCAGAATTGAACTCCAATACAATCTGCAATCTCATGATCTGGTATATGTCACACTGTACCATTACCATCGAGTCAGGGGATCAGCGCTGGCTCAATGCAGAGTACAGAAGGGCATGCAAGCAGCAGCACCAGGCTAAAAATAAGGTGCCAACCTGGCAAAGATACCAAACAGGATTACTTGCATGCCAAACAGCATAAGCAGCAACGATAGATGGAACTAAGTGAAACCAATGGATCAGACCTAAGCTCTGCAGTTCTGCCACATCCAGTCGTGAATGGAGGAGGAAAATTAAACAACACACAGGAAGAGAGGGCAGCTCCTCAAATATCCCTATCCTCAATGACTGAAGAGCTAAGCACATCAGTGCAAAAGATAAGACAGAAGCATTCACAAAAATCTTCAGCCAGAAGTGCTGAGTGGATGATCCATCTCAGCCTACTCCAGTGGTCCCCAGTGTTTTACAGTCAAAAAGTGTGGCACTGGAAAAGCACAGGTCAGGCAGCATCCAAGGAGCAGCAGAATCAAGGTTTCAAGCATAGGACCTTCATCAGGAATGTAGGTGGGGGAAGGGGGCTGACGGGTAAATAGGAAGGTGGGAAGGCGAAAGGTAAATGCCGGTGGAGGTGATGGTGATAGGTGGGAAGCAAGATGGACAGGTTGGATAGTTCAAAAGGATGGTGCCGAGTTGGAGGGTTGGATGTGGAGTGAGGTATAGGGGAGGAGAGATAAGGAAACTGGTGAAATCAAAGTTGATGCCGTGTGTTTGGAGGGTCCCAAGTCGGAAGAGGAGTCATTAGTAAACTGATAGGAGGTGTTGCTAGCATGTGCTCAATGACACCAGATTTAGATTTTGCCAGGGCCACTAAGCTCCTGTCCTCATTACAGCCTTAGTTCAAAGATGGACAAAGTGCAGAATTCTGGATGGGAGGTCAGAGTGACAGCCCTTGACATCAAGGATGCGGCTCAGAAGGCAGCTTAGCACGAAGGGCAACTAGCAACAGGCTGGCCAGCCAGTGACACCCACAACAAAATAAATAAAAAATAAAATGTGCTTTACATAATATGAAACAGTAAAATGTGTTAAAAACATTAAATCTATCCCATTCTTTAACTAATAACTGGAATCCATTTTAAATGATATTAGTCTTTGTGGAGATCATGACAGTATGGATCTGACATGTCGATAGTGCGCACTTATTTCTTTCAAATATCAGAATTAGATGAGCGTTCAGGATTCAAGGTTCTAGATTTTACCTGCCACCAGCAAAGCTCCATAACTATTGGTGAAACCTACATTACTGGGACCATACAGTCACTTAAGAGTTGCTGTGGTAAAATTGGGAGCAAGTTTCTATTTAATGCTGATGTAAAAACAATACACAAACTAGTTTCACCTCCCTAAGGAACTGCATGCTCAAGTAACTTTGAATGTTTTTGAGCTACACCTATTTATTGCACATCAGTAACATTGCATAAAAGTAAATGATCAGTCACATCTTTGGGTTAATTAAGATAAGGAACTTTTTTAATTACTTCATAGTCTTGATGACCACTGTACTTCAAATAAATCCAATAATATTTGAAACAAATTTTAAACCATCTCAGTAATATACTACTTACATAAAGTAGATTGTGATCTTGAATTTGCACTGTGGAAATATAAAATGGATAAATGAGAAATAACATCTAATTTTAAACTAAACACTTAACAACAGCCTCACCAGAGTAGAGGATTTTGGGTTCGGATCCCATTTCAGGAATTAAGCACATAATCTAGACTGACATTTTATTGCAGTACTGAGAATAAGAGATGTTGTTTGTCTTACCAATGAGATGTTAAACTGAAGATTTGTTTGCACATTCAAACAGATATAAAGAAATACATAACAGTAAATGAACAGCAGCAGAGAATTCATCCAATGACCCAGAAAACATGCAACTCTTAAGCAACACGAAAACAGATTAATCCATTGTTCATGTTATTTGCTATTAGTGGGATCTTACTGTGCACAAATTGGCAGAAACATTTGTTTGGGAAATTATATTGATATCAGTGCAAAGATATCTAAGTTTTTAAATGTACTCCAAGCAAAAAAAAAAAAATCAGTGCTTGATCTTTGATTATCTTTTACATTACACCACCACAATATCTTTATGAAGGAGAAATGTGTGAGCATCACAAAATACCCTTTTTCCTCGATCATTTTGTTTTGGCACCAAGAATTGCTAAGTTCTAGTGTACAATGATTTAAATACAAGTCTCAGTTTCTCCTACATTGTCTCAACAATATTAAAAATGAGTCACATGTGCAGTATTCCTTTTCTTATCAGAGTAAACTCTGCTACTTCACTTCACTGGATAGAAACAAATATAGGAGAAAGCGAGGACTGCAGATGCTGGAGATCAGAGCTGAAAATGTGTTGCTGGAAAAGTGCAGCAGGTCAGGCAGCATCCAAGGAGCAGGAGAATCGACGTTTCAGGCATAAGCCCTTCTTCAGGAATGAGGAAAGTGTGCCAAGCAGGCTAAGATAAAAGGTAGGGAGGAGGGACTTGGGGGAGGGGCACTGGGAATGCGATAGGTGGAAGGAGGTTAAGGTAAGGGTGATAGGCCAGAGTGGGGGTGGGGGTGGAGAGGTCAGGAAGAAGATTGCAGGTTAGGAAGGTGGTGCTGAGTTCGAGGGTTGGGACTTGAGACAAGGTGGGGGGAGGGGAAATGAGGAAACTGGAGAAATCTGAGTTCATCCCTTCTGGTTGGAGGGTTCCTAGGCGGAAGATGAGGCGCTCTTCCTCCGGCCTAGGTGTTGCTATGGTCTGGCGATGGAGGAGTCCAAGGACCTGCATGTCCTTGGTGGAGTGGGAGGGGGAGTTGAAGTGTTGAGCTGGTTGGTCCAGGTGTCCCAGACGTGTTCTCTGAAACGTTCCGCAAGTAGGTGGCCTGTCTCCCCAGTATAGAGGGGGCCACATTGGGTGCAGCGGATGCAGTAAATGATGTGTGTGGAGGTGCAGGTGCAGGTGAATTTGTGGCGGATATGGAAGGATCCCTTGGGGCCTTGGGGAGAAGTAAGGAGTGGAGGTTGGGTTGGTGGGGGGTGTGGACCTGACAAGGGAGTCACGGAGGGAGTGGTCTTTTTGGAACGTTGATAGGGGAGGGGAGGGAAATATATCCCTGGTGGTGGTGTCCGTTTGCAGGTGGCGGAAATGACAACGGATGATATGATGTATATGGAGGTTGGTGGGGTGGTAGGTGAGGACCAGTGGGGGTTCTGTCCTGGTGGCGATTAGAGGGGTGGGGCTCAAGGGTGGAGGAGCGGGAAGTGGAGGAGATGCGGTGGAGAGCAACGTCAACCACGTCTGAGGGGCAATTGCGGTCTTTGAAGAAGGAGGCCATCTGGGTTGTTCGGTATTGGAACTGGTCCTCCTGGGAGCAGATGCCGTGGAGACGAAGGAATTGGGAATATGGGATGGTGTTTTTACAGGGGGCAGGGTGGGAGGAGGTGTAGTCTAGGTGGCTGTGGGAGTCAGTCGGTTTATAGTAAATGTCCGTGTTGATTCGGTCGCCCGAGATAGAAATGGAGAGGTCTAGGAAGGGGAGGGAGGAGTTTGAGACGGTCCAGGTAAATTTGAGGTCAGTGTGGAAGGTGTTAGTAAAGTGGATGAACTGTTCAACCTCCTCGTGGGAGCACGAGGCAGTGCCGATACAGTCATCGATGTAGCGGAGGAAAAGGTGGGTGGTGGTGGCAGTATAGCTGTGGAAGATGGACTGTTCCACATATCCTACGAAGAGGCAGGGATAGCTGGGGCCCATGCAAGTGCCCATGGCTACTCCTTTGTGGCAGGGTGGGAGGAGGTGTAGTCGAGGTAGCTGTGGGAGTCCATGGGCACCCGCAAGGGCGCCAGCTATGCCTGCCTCTTCATAGGATATGTGGAACAGTCCATCTTCCACAGCTACACTGTCACCACCACCCACCTTTTTCTCCGCTACATCGATGACTGTATCGGCACTGCCTCGTGCTCCCACGAGGAGGTTGAACAGTTCATCCACTTTACTAACACCTTCCACACTGACCTCAAATTTACCTGGACCGTCTCAAACTCCTCCCTCCCCTTCCTAAACCTCTCCATTTCTATCTCGGGCGACCGAATCAACACGGACATTTACTATAAACCGACTGACTCCCACAGCCACCTAGACTACACCTCCTCCCACCCTGCCCCCTGTAAAAACACCATCCCATATTCCCAATTCCTTCGTCTCCACGGCATCTGCTCCCAGGAGGACCAGTTCCAATACCGAACAACCCAGATGGCCTCCTTCTTCAAAGACCGCAATTGCCCCTCAGACGTGGTTGACGTTGCTCTCCACCGCATCTCCTCCACTTCCCGCTCCTCCACCCTTGAGCCCCACCCCTCTAATCGCCACCAGGACAGAACCCCCACTGGTCCTCACCTACCACCCCACCAACCTCCATATACATCATATCATCCGTTGTCATTTCCGCCACCTGCAAACGGACACCACCACCAGGGATATATTTCCCTCCCCTCCCCTATCAACGTTCCAAAAAGACCACTCCCTCCGTGACTCCCTTGTCAGGTCCACACCCCCCTCCAATCCAACCTCTACTCCCGGCACCTTCCCCTGCAACCGCAAGAAATGCAAAACGTGTGCCCACACCTCCCCCCAAGACCCCAAGGGACCCTTCCATATCCGCCACAAATTCACCTGCACCTCCACACACAATTTACTGCATCCGCTGCACCCGATGTGGCCTCCTCTATATTGGGGAGACAGGCCGCCTACTTGCGTAACATTTCAGAGAACACCTCTAGGACACCCGGACCAACCAACTCAACCATCCTGTGGCTCAACACTTCAACTCCCCCAAGGACATGCAGGTCCTTGGACTCCTCCATCGCCAGACCATAGCAACATGACGGCTGGAGGAAGCGCGCCTCATCTTCCGCCTAGGAACCCTCCAACCACAAGGGATGAACTCAGATTTCTCCAGTTTCCTCATTTCTCCTCCCCCCCACCTTGTCTCAGTCCTGACCCTCAAACTCAGCACCACCTTCCTAACCTGCAATCTTCTTCCTGACCTCTCCGCCCCCACCCCCACTCTGGCCTATCACCCTCACCTTAACCTTCTTCCACCTATCACATTTCCAACGCTCCTCACCCAAGTCCCTCCTCCCTACCTTTTATCTTAGCCTGCTTGGCACACTTTCCTCATTCCTGAAGAAGGGCTCATGCCCGTAATGTCGATTCTCCTGCTCCTTGGATGCTGCTTTACCTGCTTCCTTTTCTAGAAACAAATATAATATGTTATAGGGCGTTTTACACTGTGACCATATCCACTGAAAGAGAGGTTAAACAAACTTCTGTAGATCTGTTGCAACCAACACTGACAGGACCCTTCCATGTTACACAATTGAGCCAATCTCAAAACCAAATCCAGGATGTGTAAAAGAAATATTCATCATGATACAGAACCATTCAAACCATTAAAAAAATTAACAAAACCTAAATATTCTCTTCAAATTTATCCTACCTAAGTTTTAGCTTTAAATTATGGCTAATAATGCTTGTATCCTCTAGGCATCTTTCTATATCGTGAAATATATGAAAAGCATTAAGAATAGTCTCTGCTCATCTACCCTGGGAGTAATTTTAAGAGTTGTGTGAAATTTCACAATTATTTAAATTACATTTCAATTATTCAGTAACTAGAGATGGTGAATAATGCTGGGAAAAAATATTGAGGCATGTTCAATGGCTGATGCAGAATGTATGCAGTCAAGTGTCAGACAAATATTAGATCTGTCAGATGTAGAAGACATTATTGAAAACGACAACTGGGAAATTGTATTGCAAGAGGAAGGTGCTGCAGTAAATTGGCTTGTTGCTCTTTTGTACAGTTTGACAGTAACACAGAGACAGAAAACAGTTGACCACTCCAGTCTCACTCCCCCACCACCAGCACACAGTGGAGGCAGTGGGCACATTTTATTCTACAAGATGCACTACAGAATCTTGCTGGACTTGTACGCATCATCCAAATCTGCACCTCCATGACCTAGAAGGATAAGGGCAGACAATGCATGGAAACACAACCATCACAACCTCTAGGGTAGATTACAAAGGTTATCGGGAAAAGGCAGGAGAATTGGATTAAGAAACCTGCTGGCTATGAATGGCAGAGCAGACCCGATGAGCCAAATGGCTTAATTTCTGCTCCTTTGTCTTACAGTTTTATGCAACCATTCTTCCAAAGTCAGACATCATCCTGTCATCAACATGTATCATTTCTTCATTACTGCTATGTCAAATTCTTGGAAATCCCTTCCTAACAACACTGTGAGGTACTTTCACAGGCATTCAACAGGACAACTCTCTTCCACCTTTTAAACAGAAACTAGGAATGTAAGTTCATATCATAAAAGTGAGGTTAAAAGAAAACTAAAGCAACCGTGCAAAATGAAAATGAGAAAATTTAAACAAACAAGCTGGGTGACAAAGAAAACGAGAAAACGAGACAGCTTGTAAGAATTCTTATGACAAATACCTGAGATGATCTTGTTCTTTATCTTTTCTCATTTTTACCTTCTTCTCCCTTTCTCCATCACCAATCTCCTTCTTGAACAGTTTTCCCAATTCCTTCATTCGGTCTTTTTTAAGAGACCTAGATTGGCATGAAGAAAGTTAACAGTTTCCTGAGCGTATAAATGGGTCTTATCTTTTTGTTATGTACATGAATAAGTAATATTTGGAGAAAGTTTATACTTTAGCTGTTGCTCCAATTTTATCCTTCTACCCAGGTCATTGAATATCAGTCCCAAGCAAAGAAGTGACTGATGTTTATTCTCTTTGTCTGTGGAGCTGTGATAGCACATAACAATTGTTTCCTCATCAAGAGAAGCTAATTCACTACACTGAAGGATGGAAGAAAGGACAGGGGAACTTCATTTCTTAGAGTAATGTGCCTTAGGGCCAATTTTTATTATGTGTCAGGCTAACTGATCTGAGTGATAATGTGGTTATGCAACCGTTCACACAGTATCCTAGGCTCGGGTGGAGAAACAAACACTCAGTCAATATGACGATCAATTGACCCTTGATGGAAACAAAGTGGATGCAGTACAAATAAAGTGGAGCTCAGGCTTGTTAACATTATCCCAGCCTCTAATAGCACAGCTAGATCAGGAACATTCACTGTGCAAATCTACATCATGAAAATCGGTCAACTGGTGGCAGGAAGGGGGAGTTACTGAGTTCAGTGAGGAAGGAAACAACACAAATATTGTTAGTCTGAAATGAAATTGAGAATGGTTTAAAATATATAAAAATGCAGAAATATTTGTGCAATATAATTTCATGTGTCAGTTTTACAGATCAGACAAAGTCTTATATTTGATCCTTGAAAGATTGATGTTATAATTGATCTTACAAGTATTTGTAGAGGTCAAGTCCCATAAGACATGGGATGTCAACTGCCTTGCTTTGCTCTTTTCCATTCCTTAACAAATGAGGAAATATTCAAACAAAGCAGCAAACACAGAAGTCCACACAATATATAGCTCCCTCCTCACTGAGTTATGATACTCATTTTATACACAGAGGTATGAAAAACTAAGTGAATTCTGTGAAGATGTTCAATTAGTTGAAATATTCAACAGTGTCCCATCATAAAGATAAAAACAAACTAGTTAGGATTCTCTTCCTTGATTGCCATATATAGCTCATACCATGATAAAATTGTTAGGAGAGAGCATTACAAATACACAACATTTATTCAATTCTTTGACAGTTCTTCCCAGATAAAGTAAGGCTGAAGATTATATTCCATTAAAACAGCTTTCCTTCATAAAGCCAAGAGATTTTCAACAATGAGAACATCTTCAGTGGTAGCATGCAGATATAATGAATATGCCTGCTGTTCAAATCAACAGAAATTAAGTAAATATAAAATGCTTACTCTGAGTTACAGGATTCTGCATCGTCATACACTTGTTCATCTAATGGCTCTGAAACAAAGATGATATAACCAGTAAGCCTTACAGGAAAAGGGATTGAAAAACAGATTCTGAGCAATCACAAACAATAAATTGATTTCTGCAAAATGTAGGGGTGAGTAAAGACAGTTCAACTAACTGTGGGCCAGTGGGAAGAAAATCAACTAAAAGTATTAATTTACTCAAAATTAGCATGAAAACTGACATTACATTTCAGACATTTACACCCACATCATATCATCTGAAAATGCAGCATTAATTTTACATGTATGATCGTGACAAGAATTGCTACCTCACTATCACATCTTGACTCCTCCACGGTCTCTGAATTGTCAAGACTACTTGTATTGGATAGAACATAAAAACAAACATGAGGAGTGGGCTATTCAGCCCTTCAATCCTACCCTACCATTCTGTAAGATCATAACTAATCTGAATAAGAGGATTAGCAGTCCTCTGATTTTACAAAATATTGGGAAAACCGAAACCATTGATGTGCCACAAACTCTGCACTCTAGTTATCAACTCTAACCCACTTCATGGCAACAGTCTGAGCTTGAACTAGACTGTTTGAAACCTTACAGGTCAAAACCTTGTTGTCATATTTGTTGCAGAGATGAGCTTTCAAGCACATATTATACCACTCAGGCTACATAATTTCACCTCCATAAAATTGCCCAACTCTGCTCATGCCTCAATTCATCTGCTGCTGAAAACCCTCATCTACCCCTTTTTAAATTCCTGATTTAACTAGTCTAACACACCATTGGCTGACTTTTTGCATGCTTCATAAAATGGAGGTCACCCAACACTCTTGTTGCCAATGTTCTAATTCAGACCCGGTTTCATTCACCCATCATCACTGTGCTTGCTGGCCTGCATTAGCTGACAACTTTTCAAATTATCTGCTCTCCTCCAGTTCAACATAATTAGCTTCCACTCCTTCACTGGCGAGGCCCCCAAACAAACAAAAGAACTGGAATGGCCAAAAGACCCCTCAAGCTTGGTCTGCTGTTAACAAGGTCATGACTGATTAGATTGGAATCTCAAATCTATATTCCTGCTTAACCCCTTGCTTACCAAGGATCTATCCATCTCTGCCTTAAATATTCAAAGATTCTACTTCCAATGCCTTTTCTGAAAAAAAAGAGTTCTAATGACTCATGACCTCAAAAATCACTCACAGTCATAGACATGTACAGCGGTAACAGACCCTTTGGTCCAACCCGTCCATGCCAACCAGATATCCCAACCCAATCTAGTCCCACCTGCCAGCACCCAGCCCATATCCCTCCAAACCATTCCTAATGCAACTGTACTAGCCTCCACCACTTCCTCTGGCAGCTCATTCCATACATGCACCATCCTCTGCATGAAAAGGTTGCCCCTTAGGCCTCTTTTATATCTTTCCCCTCTCACCCTAAACCTATGCCCTCTAGTTCTGGACTCTTCCTCCTCCTTCTCCACCCCACCACCCCCCCACCCCGGGAAAAGAATTTGTCTATGTATCCTATCCATGCCCCTCATAATTTTGTAAATCTCTATAAGGTCACGCTTAGCCCCCGATGCTCCAGGAAAAACAGCCTCAGCCTGTTTAGCCTCTCCCTATGGCTCAAATCCTCCAACCCTGGCAACATCCTTGTAAAGGGAAGGTCATGTCTTATGAACTTGATTGAATTTTTTGAGGAGGTGACAAAGGTAATTGATGAGGGTAGATCAGTGGATCTTGTCTACAAGATTTTAGTAAGGCTTTTGACAAGGTCCCTCATTGTAGGCTCATCCAGAAGATTAAGATGCATGGGATCCACGGTGACCTGGCTACAGAATTGGCTTGCCCACATCAGGCACCGGGCAGTAGTGGTATTTTTCTGGCTGGAAGTCTATGACTAGTGGTGTTCCACAGGGATCCATATTGGAACCTCTGCTGTTTGTGACATATATAAATGACTTGAATGAAAATGCAGATTGGTGAGTTAGCAAGTTCACAGTTGATACAAAGATGGGTGAAGTTGTGTCAAAGGATACAGTGGGATATAAATCAATTGCAAATATGCAAGGAGAAATTGCAGATGGAGTTTAATCTGGATAAGTGAGGGGTGCTGCACTTTAGGAGACCAAATATTAAGGAAAAGTAGACAGTTAACGGCAGGAACCCTGAACAGCACTGATGTAGAAATGGATCTTGGAGTTCAAGTTCATTGTTCTCTATCTAGTTGTGTGGCCACTTTCAGAGTAGTAAAGGAGACCTATGGCATACTTGCCTTTGTTGGTAGGGGAACAGAGTACAAGAGCCAGGATGTCTTGTTGCACTTTACAAGATTTTGTGTAGGCCACACTTGGAGTATTACGTTCAATTCTGGTTGCCACATTATGAGAAGGATATAGAAGCTTTGGAGAAGATGCAGAAGCTGTTTACGAGGGTGCTAGAAAGGATGAACTATAAGGAGAGGATAGAAAAAACGTGGGTCGCTTTCTCTGGAGTAGCAGAGGCTGAGGGGAGATTTGATAGAAGTCTATAAAATTATGAGATGCAGTGATAGGGTTGACAGTCAGAATCTTTTTTCCAAGAGTTGAAATGTCTAATAAAAGGGAGTATGCATTTAAGGTGACAGGGGGAAAGTTCAAAGGAGATGTGAGGGGCACGTTTTTTGGACAGAGTGCTTTAGGAGTCTGGAACATGCTGTCAGGATGGTGGTGAAGGCAGGTACAATAGGGGTGTTTAAAGGACTTCTAGAGAAGTAAAGGAATATGCAAGGAATGGAGGAATATGGTCCAAAGGAAGGCAGAAGGATAGTTTAATTTACCTTCATGTTTGGCACAACATCTTGGGTCCAAGGGGCTGTTCTTGTGCTGTACAGTTCTATCATTCCTTAAATAAGGTGACCAATAGTATACACAATATATCAGCAACGTCTCTCCTTTGTGCAGTATATATGAAGTACAACTTCCCTACTTTGGATTCAAATTCTCTTGATAACAAATTATAACATATGACTTAATTTATGAATTACTTACTATATATGCTTACTAGCTTTTCTTTTGATACATGCACTAGTATACCCAGATTTCTCTGCATCTCAGAGTTTTTCAATCTCTCTCCATTTAGATTTTTTTATTTCCCCTATGAAATGGGATGATTTCACATTTTCTCACATTACACCATTTGCCAGATCTTTGCTCACCCACTTAACCTATCCACATTCGTTGGTAGCTTCGTTGTCTCCTCTTCACTACTTCCTTTTCTACCTACCTTTCTGTTTCTTTTATCCAAAATCATTTACGTAAATTCTAAACGGCTGAGGCCCGAGCACCAAACCCTGTGGTACACCACTCATTACATCTTGCCAGCCTGAAAAAGACCCATTTATGCCAATTCTTCAGCTGGCTAACAAAAAACCCACCTTCTAAACATGCCCACACGTTACCCTCCAAACCACGAGCTTTCATTCTCCACAATAACCTTTGATGTGGCAGTTGTGGAAAATTGAAGTATAGTACATCACAGCACCGGTTCCCTTTTACCTGCAACACATGCTACCTTTTCAAAGAACTGCAATAGATTGGTATAACTACTTTAACAATAACAGTGAATGTTTACCCCATAGTAAATATTAAGCTAATTGGCCCATAGTTTCCTGCTTTCAGTCTCTTTCATGTTTAGAACAAAGGATTTACATTTGTATTCTTCAAATCTAATGGAACGTATCCCTGAATCTAGGGAGTTTGGAAAATTGAAACAACTATCTCACTTACCACTTCTTTTAAGATCCTAGAATGAAATCCATCAGGACCCAGGAACGTATCAGTCCACAACCCCAATAATGTTTTCAGTACTACTTCAATAGTGATTGTGTTTTTCCTCAGTTTCTCCTTCCCTCCCATTTTCCAATTTATTGCTGCTTTGGGAACATTACTTACATCCTCAATAATGAAGACTGATATAAAATATCTATTGAATTCATCTGTTATTTCCTTATATTCCATCAATTGTCCAGTCTCACTTCCTAAAAGGACCAACACTCACTTTTATTCTTATTTAAATAGTAATAGTAACTCATCTCATTTTATATTTCTGGCTAACATTCCTTTGTATTTTTTGATACAAAATATAATTCTCCAGACTCGCATCCACTCCTGAAATTCTCATTCTTTACTCAAGTCTTTTGTCTATTTCCCCAACCTTTACCCAACCATGAAATAGCTGAGGCCTCAGCATCTTTGTGAGCATTATCTTGGAATGCCTTCCCAAAACCCTGCCTATTTCCATTCCTTTCTCCCTCACGAACACCTTCCTCAACACCCACATCTTGGACTAAGTTTTGGTTCCCTTCCTGCATATCTCTTTGGTTAGTTTCCAATTTCTTTTATTATATCCCTGTGAAGTATTTTGGGTAGTTCTCTACATTGAGAGTGAGTTACAAGAATACAAGTTGCTGTCATGAAATCTTTAGATCATGCTTTTGACATCACTGCTTCTGACAACAGCCATTTTAGGTGTTCTCTTGTCCAGGATTGCTCAATTAGTGAAAGTAAGGAACTGTGACTGGCAACACCTTCCTGAGCAGTTTTCCATTTAAATGGCGCTACAGCTAAGGCATGACTAAAGGCTTACAGATGTGTCATTGAACAGTGGATTTTGCACTTACCTTCATCCACAAAATAGTTCTGTGAACTGCTGAAAGTTTTGATAACGCCAGCCATAAGAAGAATAAAAACAGAGAAGTTAAAAACAAAGTACTTTTTGTGGTTCTTGTATATATTTCCTTTAACAAAAAGCATCTTAACAATTAATAAAATGTCATACATGAATAGCAATTTGAGTAAAGCCAAATCAGAGTTTG
Source organism: Chiloscyllium punctatum (assembly GCF_047496795.1). Classification (NCBI taxonomy): domain Eukaryota; kingdom Metazoa; phylum Chordata; class Chondrichthyes; order Orectolobiformes; family Hemiscylliidae; genus Chiloscyllium; species Chiloscyllium punctatum. The sequence goes on from NC_092745.1 coordinate 81,367,654, forward strand.
CAGGTTATGAAAATCCGCATGGTTCTGCCCTGGGTTTTATCTTCTGTGATAATGACTTCTTCATATTTAAAATCTGGATAGTTGTATATTTTGCAAGAGTATATATTTAAATATTCTGTCAATTGATAATGTTCAAGTTATTCTTAATAGTTTAGAAGTCCAAGTTCCAGAACTACAATTTTCTCAAGCAAAACATTATGGTGTTTGAAGGGGAACTGCATGCATCACAAATGAACTTACCCCATACCCCTCTCCCTCGCCCCCCCCACCTCAAATCCCCTTAATTTCTCATCAATTCTCCTTTTTAGCAGTTCTTTTCTTACAAGTACTTTCGATTGAAGACCGTGTCCTTTCAAATATTATTAACATAATTAGTCTCTGGCTGTTGTTAACTTATAATTTTATGCCTGAATAGTAACCTCAATTACACTAATTATACTCATTTGACTACTCTGTGTTACTTCCTCAATATCTTAAGAAAAACTTTGTTTTAAGGATTGCATTCAAAAAGTTCACTTTACATTGCTTCTAATAAGAATTACCACTTGCATTATGAATAAAATAATGTATGTCATTAATGTTAGATTCAGCATCCAGTATCTTGGAATCATATCCATTTATTTTGGGAGTTGAATTTTAAAACATTGATGACAATGCAACTACAGATATGTATACGTGCAGTTGTTTAAGTTCACAACTGCAAACTTAATAATCTGGCTATGGTCATTGTTTGACATCTGGGGAATATTCCCAATGACTACCATTTAAAAGTAGTATCATTGAAAACAGCCTACCTGTGTCTAGGAAATCTGGCAAGCTTGTATTGTTGGCAACTACTATTTATATTGCCCCACCAGTACTAGCTTTAGCATCGATACAGCAAAAAGATGAATGGCGTTACCGTTAAAGTATTAGCATGGATAGTGAATTGATTCACTAATAGGAAGCAAACAATGGAGAGAAATGAGTGCTAATCTGGTTGGCAATCAGTCACTAGTGGTGTGCCTCAGGGATCGGTGTTGGGACTGCAATTAATCACAATTTAAATAAATGATTTGGATTTGGGGATCACATGCAGTATGTCAAAATTTGCAGATGACACTAAGAGGAGTGGCAGAGCAATATGTGCAGAGGACTGTGAAACTAAGCAAAGGAACATAGATACATTGAGCAAGTGGGCAAAAAAGCCTGACAGATGGAATACTATTCCATCTTGATGAGGCCACACTTGGAGTACTGTGTGCAGTTTTGGTCTCCTTACTTGAGAAAGATGTACTGACACTGGAGGGGGTTCACTAGGTTGATTCCGGAGTTGAAGGGGTTGGCTTTTGAGGAGAGACCGAGTAGTCTGGGATTATATTCATTGGAATTCAGAAGAATGAAGGGGTGATCTTATAGAAACATATAAAATTATGAAGGGAATAGATACGGTAGAAGTAGTGAGGATGTTTCCACTGTCAGGTGAAACTAGGACAAGAGGGCATAGCCTCAAGATCAGAGAGAGCAGATTGAGGACTGAATTGAGAAGGAACTTCTCCACCCAGAGGGTTGTAAATCTATGGAATTCCTTGTCCAATGAAGTAGTCAACGCTACTTCAGTAAACATTTTTAAAGCTAGGATAGATTTTTTTTCCAACAATGAAAAATTTAAGGGACTGGGTGAGAGTGTGGGTAAGTGGAGCTGATGCCATGAAAAGATCAACCATAATTGTATTGAATGGCAGAGCAGGCTCAGAGGGCCAGATGGCTTAATCCTGCTCCTACTTCTTACGTTCTTATGTAAGCCACTTCGGGTTGACATGCTATAATTTGTCAATCACAATTTAATCATTCATTTATCTTATTGTTGTTTGTAGGATCAGGCCGTGCATGCATGGATGGATTATACATCTGCCCACTTATCAACAATAACTGCACTGCCAAAAGTAACTTATTCCATTACGTAAAATTCTTCCAGATATTTCTGAGACAAGCTGAGGTATTATATAAATGCCAATCTTGCCAACATCATAATTCTGCCTTTAGTCAGTAATCCCATCAACAACAGTGCTGTGCTCTAAATATAATTACTTTTCATCTTTTACACATATAACAGATTCTATAGTTACTATAAATTTTGCAGGAAACTGTCAATATGTATTTGCCCATTAATAGTTTTGAAACATAATTTTGTGTATCAATTAAGAGTTTCAGTTGTCAATCCAGTCATTTTTGATAGGAGAACAATATCTATTTATGTACCTCAATTTTTGACTTCCTGACGAATTGCTTGAGTTGTCATAAGCATGGGATACAGGTCCTTTTAAGAAAGACAAACAAAGATGTACAGTCAAAGCAAAATGTGGAAGTACAATTAACAGATATTATCTTTATTTTGGGGTTTGCATTTAAATCTCTTATTACAAATCTGCAAAAAAGATACTAAAAGGAGAAATTAACTTTTCAACATCAACATCAGGTGGCACAGTGCACAGTGGTTAGCACTGCTGCCTCACAGCGCCACAGACCTGGGTTCAATTCCCGCCTCGGGCAACTGCCTGTGTGGAATTTGCACATTCTCCCTGTGTCTGTGTGGGTTTCCTCCGGGTGCTCCAGTTTCCTCTCAGTCTAAAGATGTGCAGGTTAGGTCAACTGGCCATGCTAAACTGCCCGTAGTGTTAGGTGAAGGGCTATATGTAGGGAAATGGGTCTGGGTGGGTTGCTCTTCAGGGCGTCGGTGTGGACTTGTTGGGCCGAAGGGCCTGTTTCCACACTAAGTAATCTAATCTATGACAGGAACAAGATGCTCACTGCACCTAAACAACTGGATTTAAATTTGAAGTTGACTGCTATAAAACTGCACTCGTATTTCAATCCTATTGCTTGATGCTTATTGCTGCTTGTAATTTTACTACCTGGACATCTACCATCAATCAGCAAGTTTCAGCAATTTGGCTTTGTCAACAGGACATCCAGTGGAGGTGAGAATTCATTGCATTCTATAATTTGTTTCTAGGCCCTTGGCCCACAGGGTTTGGGAAGAGGGGTGGGGTGGTGGTTCCCCTTTTGCCTTTTGTTTAAAAAAGACCATCACCTCTGCAATGATGTTTTTGGATTGTATGCGTGTGGGATCACTGGGATAGAGTTAGAATTCCAGATCATTGCTTAGGTGTTTGCTACTTGCATAAAAACAAGCTTTATTCCAAATCATTTTGAGTTCCTAATAACGTCGAGTTAAAAGTATCCCAGATAAACATTTAATTTTCTTTTGGATTTCAGTACCCAAAGAGAAGCAATTGGCTATTTTGGTAACTGGATCAACAAATTTGTACTAATGATGTGACTGGTGAAGTAGTGGATCTTAATTAGAGGGCAAATCTTAGCAGGAGTTATACACTTAATGGTAAGGTCCTAGGGAGTGTTGCTGAACAAAGAGACCTTGGAGTGCAGGTTCATAGCTCCTTGAAAGTGAAGTCGCAGGTAGATAGGATAGTGAAGGCGGCGTTTGGTATGCTTTCCTTTATTGGTCAGAGTATTGAGTACAGGAGTTGGGAGGTCATGTTACAGCTGTACAGGACATCGGTTAGGCCACTGTTGGAATACTGCGTGCAATTCTGGGCCCCTTCCTATCACAAAGATGTTGTGAAGCTTGAAAGGGTTCAGAAAGGATTTACAAGGATGTTGCCAGGGTTGGAGGATCTGAGCTATAGGGAGAGGCTGAACAGGCTGGAGCTGTTTTCCCTGGAGCGTCAGAGGCTGAGGGGTGACCTTATAGAGGTTTACAAAATTATGAGGGGCATGGATAGGATAAATAGGCAAAGTCTTTTCCCTGGGGTCGGGGAGTCCAGAACTAGAGGGCATAGGTTTAGGGTGAGAGGGGAAAGATACAAAAGAGACCTAAAAGGCAACTTTTTCACGCAGAGGGTGGTAAATTTATGGAATGAGCTGCCAGAGGATGTGGTGGAGGCTGGTACAATTGCACCATTTAAGAGGCATTTGGATGGGTATATGAATAGGAAGGGTTTGGAGGGATATGGGCTGGGTGCTGGCAGGTGGTACTAGATTGGGTTGGGATATCTGGTCGGCATGGACGAGTTGGACTGAAGGGTCTGTTTCCATGCTGTACATCTCTATGACTCCTCCCATCATAATTGTAACACTATGTTGCCTGGAATTTCACATTTCTATCCTTCCAAATCGGGTTTCTATTTACTGAAACTACTCTCAAAGTCACAAATGACATCTCATATGACAGATAAAAGTAAACTTTCCCTCCTTGCCCCTCTCAAAATATCTACACCACAAACCATTCTACTCCAGTATCTCTGCACTGCCATCCAACTAGACAGAACTGCTCCCTTATGGTTACATTTTTATCAGTCTAGTCATAGCCAGGGAATCTCTTGAAATGGTTTCTCAAAGATCTGTCCTTCACCTTGTCCTACTTCTTATCTACATGTTCTCGATTACATCATTGAAAACACACCATTAGGTTTCATATTATACCACTGACTGTTACTGAATTATTATTTGACATCAAACACTGGATTGGTAGACATTTTCTCCAATTCAATGGCTGAAACCTTTTCTTGGCAGTTCTTAACTCAAACTCTATTCTTTGATGACCAACTCAATCCTTCTCCCTGGCAACAACCTAGGATGGACCCAGTCCACTTGCAACCTTGGAATCACATGCAATCCTGAGATGAACTTCTGAACCAGATAATGGTGTCATCAATATGACTGGAAAAGCACAGCCGGTCAGGCAGCATCCGAGGAACAGGGGGGTTGATGTTTCAAGCATAAGCTCTTCATCAGGAATGAAGAGCTTATGCTAGAAACGTTGACTCTCCTGCTCCTCAGATGCTGCCTGACCAGCTGTGCTTTTTAAGCACCACAATGTTTGACTTGGATATCCTCACTTTCTTCTCATCAATATGACTGCTCATTTCCACCTCCATTACAATTCATCTTCATTCATGCTTTGTCATCTCCAAACTTGCAATTCCAATGCGCCAATAGCAGGTCTTCTGCCTTTTAATTTCCATCAATTTGAAGTCATCCAAAGTTCAGCTGTCCACATTTTAACACACACTCAGTCCTTTTCCCCATCACAAGGCATTTGTTCGGATACATTGAAAATTTTCTTGATTTCAAATCACTCGATGTAGATAGGGAGGGAAAGATTGTAATCTCCTTCAACCCTACAACTTCAAGGATTCTGTGCTGCTCTATTTCAGGCTTCTTGTTTACGATAGTGACCATTCCTTCAGTTTCCTTAGCCATGGACTCTTAAATTTCATCTCTATTTCACTCTCCTCTGTTTATACATTCCTTAAAATGTAATTCTTTCACCATGCTTTTCATTACATGGCCTAATATCACATGTGCTTTGATGCTATAATTTGTTGAAAACGTGTTGCTGGAAAAGCGCAGCAGGTCAGGCAGCTTCCAAGGAGCAGGAGAATTGACGTTTTAGGTATGAGCCCTTCTTCAGGAATGCCCGAAACGTCGATTCGCCTGCTCCTTAGATGCTGCCTGACCTGCTGCGCTTTTCCAGCAACTCATTTTCAGCTCTGATCTCCAGCATCTGCAGTCCTCACTTTCTCCTGCTATAATTTGTTCTACAGTGCTCTTTTGCAGAGCTTTGGGCCAAGACACACAAGACGCTACATAAATTTAATTAAAGTTTTTTTTTGCCACTGTCCAGATCATTAATCCAGGCTTCTGGATTACTAATTCACTAATATAACCACTGATCTACGATAAGTATTCTGCTGACTTTAGTGAAAGCTATTTTAACAATGGAAGAAAACAGATCTTCGAGGTCAGTTGACAACCTTTAACAGTTAATAGAACAGAATAATCTGCATTCAATTCTCTCAGCAGATACCCCCCATCAATCATCTCAACAATCTCATCTTTCATTAGAATTAAATTAAGAGTATCCTTCGAAAAGAAAAAAAAATCAGTGTGATTTTTAGCATTAAAAATATAAAAAAAAAATTCTTACCTAATTCAGGTTGCAGGATATATGAGGAACTGAAGTAGAATATTAAAAAATATTAATGCAAGGAGCTTTTCTTGAAATTGAAAAGAAAGTTTTAAAATTATTTGTCTTTTAAAAGAAATTAAGTGAACTTAATTATTGTATAAATGGTGTCAATTTTACCTTTCATGTCCCATTCTTTTCTTTTCTTTTCCTTTTTGTAAGATTTTTGTCAGGGGGTTTACCTTATTTCCACTGTTAATACAACATAAAATGTAAGAATATATTTTTATAAAGGCTTGACATACAATCGAGTTTTCAGCACATAAACTTAAATATGCATCTAAATGGGTAGCACACTATATTACATTTTCTTATCTGCGCAGACTCATTTGATTTTTCAGTAAAAGTGAACAGGTGCTGCCAGTAGTTTTGTTGATGCTATTTACAATGACTCTTATGCCATCATTTGTTTCACTTTGACTTGCCTTGCCACTTCTCTTGAACCTCTGACGTGAACATAAAAGATTCAGTGGCTCTATTGACAACATCTAAAAACAGACTATCTGGACATTATCACTTTTCTATGGTTTATGGAAACTTACTATACACACACTGGCTGCCACATTCCCCACAGCAGTGGTTTCAATTCAATTTCTCTCGTATTTCAGGAGGACCGGTTCAGAAAGAGGAGATTTGGCACAATAATAAACATTAATTTATTTTTAAAACGCCAAAGCAATAAATCCATCATATAAACTAACGAGTAATGATTTGAAATAGCCAATAAAAGAAGTGCCAAGCAGCAGAGCTAATCAGTAGAATCCTTTTTTGTCATCTCAGTGAAGAAACAAAGCTAGAAAGAGACAGATTCATCCCCAAGTCCTCATCACCAGGTAACGGGTTGGACACTACAGCTGAATGAAGGAACTGACTTTCACTAACACGGAGTTTGACTCCACCTCTAATGGTATACACTTGGTGTCTTTAAAGCAATTCATATGCAAGTGTGGTTCAGATGCCAGCTGCCTTTCTACTTGACTCTTCTTCCTCTTCCAGCCTACTTTGGTAGATAAGTTTTTTTTAGTGAGAAGGAGCAAGGGAAGGGTGGATTGGTGTGCGTTTGGATTTCCTCTTCCCACATAAACACATGCCTTCACTTTCTCTTTCTCGCTCTCTCATGCGCACACACAGGTGTGCTTCACAACTTATACAGGAGTCATACAGAAATTGGCACCTGTTAGTGACAGTGTCTCCTTTTCTCATGTCCTGCTGCCAACTTGATGCCTGGCCCTGCTTGCCATCTGGAGCCCAAGCCCGCTCAGTCTGCCAGCTACCATCCTGTCCTTTGTAGCAGTCTGTCAGGTGTTGAGTGTCCACTGCTCTCCCTGGTTCTGCCTTCAACTGGAATCTTCAGCACTCCTAAATTTCAAAATGGTTGTACCTAGTACAACCTATGTGCAGAGGCAATTCTAAACAGTGCAGCAGTCAAAGTAATCATTTGCTTTTTCACATAACTGAAGTCATAGAAATTTCTACACCAGAAAATATTAAATTGTTACCAATAAGTTTGTGATTTTTGTTTGTCAGCTTAGGACCCTGTAACTTAGATTTGAATTATTACCCTCAAAGTTTTGTTTAATGGACATTAAGAAAATACTTGATATAATTTAGTAGTGATAGAGAACATGAGGATCAGTCATATTTGTTGAGGGTTGAATTTGAAGTTTCAATTTAACCTAGCAATTGGAAAGAGTGCAGAAGAAATTTACAAGGATGTTGCCAGGACTCAACAGTCTGAGTTATAAAGAGAGGTTGGACAAGCTAGGACTGTTTTCCTTTAGAGCTTAGGAGCCTCAGGGGGACGTTATTGAGGTGAATAAGATAACGAGAGACATGGATAGGGAGAATGCACTCAGTCTTTTTCCCCCCAAGGCTGGGGAATTGAGCACTAGAGGACATCAGTTTAAGGGTAGAGAGGAAAGAATCAAAGGGAACCAGAGGGACAACTTTCTTACACAAGGTGGTACATACATGGAATAAACTGCCAGTAGAAGTAGTTGAGGGGGAGCATTAACAACATTTAAAAGGTGTTTGGACAAATACAAGGATAGGAAACATTGAGAAGGATATGGGCCAAGTGCAGGGACATGGGGTTAGTGTGGATGGACATGTTGGTCAGCATGGATCAATTTGGGCCATCAAACTTTATGACTCTATAACTATATATTCTTTCCAGAGACTATATATTCAAAGACTCATTCTCACACACATTTGCTGCTGATAGGTTCATTAGTTAGCCCTTTAGAAGGGTAGGAGATGTAATGTATGAGAAATTAGCCTCTGATTGGTTCACAGGTTCTCAACCATTTTTCAAAAGATGGCCTTGTAGTCCAATAGTAGTGTCTCTACCTCTGAGCCAGGAGACCTGGATTCAATTCCCATCTGCTCCAGAGGTTTGTAATAACATCCCCGAACAGGTTGATTTGAAAATGTCCATATTTTTCCACGTGACTGATTCCATGACTTGGACAAGGTCCTTACCAGCATAAATGTGAACAATCCAGACTGTGCGCTCAACAAGTCTTCTGTATAGTGCTACGGAGGTGTAGTAAACTACATCTTGTTATCCATGCTTCTTCTACAGGGACATATTCATGATCCATCCTCCATCACGGACTACTAGACAGCCCCACTGACTAGCATGGGAAGCAGGATTGGCAGCACCAATCCACCTCAACTACAAGCCAGTAGTGGTTAGTACCCAGATACCACATCAGATCATAATACGTTGCTGCAATACATCTTGAGAATGGTGCATGTTACTGGGACTGGGCATCAGTGGTGAGGGGAGCAAATGTTGATGGTGGAGAATAGTGTGCTAATCAAACAGGCTATTTAGTCCTGGTTGGTGTTAAGCTTAGAGAATGTTTTTGGAGTTGCGTTCATCCAGGCAAGTGGAGAGAATTCCAACACACTCCTGACTTGTGCCCTGTAGATGTTGGATAGCCTTTTGGAGTTAGGAGAAGAGTTACTGCATAATTCACAGCTTCTGCTATGATCTTATAGCCACACTATTCACATGGCTAGGCCAGTTCAGTTTATGGTCAGTGATAATCCCCAGGATTTTGATAGTAGTGATGTTATGCCATTTAATGTCAAGGGGTGGAGGGAGTTGTTGGTGGTGGTTAGACTCTATTTTGTTGAAGATGGTCACTTCTGGGTGGTTGGGGTGGATTGCTACGACCAGACTTTCTCAATATTGTGTACTACACATTTTAAAAAAATTCTTTGATAGGATTGCATCACTGACAACCACTTATTGTTGCTCATCCCTAATTGCCGTTGAATGGAATAGCTAACTAGAGCATTTCAGGGGGCAGTTAGAAGTCAAGCACATGGCTGCAGGTCTGGGGTCAAATGTAGACCTGTGTCAGGTAAAGATGGCAGATTTTGTCCTGTGAAGGACATCAGCAAACCAAACAGATTTGCACAACAATTAATGATAGTTTCACAGTCACCATTAGAGATCAAATTCCATTTGCAGATTTTATTCATCAAATTTAAATTTCACCAGTAGCTGCGGTTTAATTTTGACCCATGTTCCCAGAGCATTAAGTTAGGTCATTTGAATTAAAATATTTCTCTGATCAAAATAAATAGTAAAATGTATAGGTAAAAAAAAAGATATTAAGACCACTTTATATGTAACAAATGTACAAAGTTGCCATCACACCCAGATCAGGGGTGAGGTTGAGAAGACAGGACCCCAATGGGTGAACCCACATGGTTAGCAGTACCCTGTAACACAAATCAGCTGTCCAACCAACGAAGCTAACCAACCTGACAAGTTTTATTGCTCTAAAGCTTGAAAGGAGAGGAACAAATAACAATCATTGCGCCAGGACAGAAAGGACACTGCAACGAAGCTCAACTAATCTTGTATCATAAAATATTGGATAAATTCATGGTTCTTGAAATTTTCACCAACTTATACAGGAGATTTAATGACAACTTGCAAGAGATTTTGCTCAAATTATATGATATTTAAAAACTTGATCACCAACCTGTTTCTTTTCTCAGATTCCTTTTTGGTATCCATTGCTTCAGTGGATTGCCCAGAGTCTTATTTTATTCACGAAACAAAAAAAAAGTATATGCAATTCAAAACAAGTAATATTTGTATTTACATCTGTTGACTAAAATTGAAATCTTTTCACAACACAGAATCCCCATTAAAATGCAATGTTGTTTACTTTGAATAACTGATAGAATTTAACATATTTCATAGCAAAAACATGCACCTGAAAGCTATGGTTGTCAATTCTCACTGGGCAAAACATTCTTAGAGTCTTGATACTGCATACAGTATTTGATCCTAGCCTGTACAACCATTGCTCGTAAGACACCCAGTCAATTTAGTAACTATTGAACTGTTTCCAACGGACGTATATTCTAGCTTAAATTAGGATCAAATACTGTACACAGTACCATAAATGTGCCCTCACAAATGCCCTGTACAAATGAAGCATAACCTCCCTCCGTTGTACTCAAACGTCCTTCGTAAGAAGTAAGAACATTTTATTAACTTTCCTAATTATGCTCCACCTGTACACTAGCCTTTTGTGACTGGTGCACGAGGACATCTATAGCCCTCTGCATCCTCTCCCTATATAGACAGTATGCATTTTTACATTCTTGTCATAATGGACAATTTCACATTTTCCCATATTATACTTCATATTCCAAATCCATGCTGTGTCCATTCATTTAACAAATATCCTTTTGTGGCTTCCAAATAATCTTTTCACAACTTACTTTATCTTTGTATCATCAGCAAATTTAGCAACCATATCTTGTGTCCCTCCATCTATGTTATTTTTATAAATTATAAGTTGAGAGTCCAGCACTGATCCCCTGTGGTACACCTCTCATTCATCTTGCCAAATGAAATCCATTTATGCCTACTCAGTTTCCTTCTAACTAGCTAATCATTCACTCCCTACATGATGAGCTATTACCGTCTACAATAATTGTTGATATGCTGCCTTATCAAATGCTTTTTGGAAATCTAAGTACAGAACATCCATCAGTTCCCCATTATCCATAACACTGCCATTACTATTTCAAAAAGAACTCCAATACATTGCTTAAGCAAGTTCCCTTTCACAAATCCATTGTGACTCTGCCCAGTTACCTTAACTTCTCGAACAGCCCTGCTTCAATTTCATCGGCTCAGACATTATGAAAGGCTTACCATAAATCCTGACAGTGTTCAGCAATTCAGCTTGGACACAAATACAGGGCCCCCTTCCCTAACTGTAGATAGGATCGGAGTCATTGACTCAAACAAATAGGTGTTTGCATATTTGGGACTGTTAAGGAGTCAGTGAAAAATTCATTGCTCCTAGGGTGAAATACCCTACGAACTGTAAAAGAGTTTGACAGAGATTGTGGAGGTCTTCTTGATAGACCTTGAAAAGAAAAACATTGGAAAATCTCTGGAGTAGTTGGCCTACAGCAGACGTGTGTGGATGTCACAGCTGGGTACATAGCATTGGCAGCTCCAGGAGCAGAGAGATCTGACTTTAAAACAATTTAAAAAGTTCAAGAAACTAAAAGGCAGGGAGAAGAGAGAAAAAAAAAATCAGACAATGGGTAGATGTGGCTGCTCTTTCCAATGATCAAGTAAATGGGAATTCAAAGCAGCAAGCTCTTCTAATGTTTTGCTAAACTTTAGTGCCAAGCTGTGAACCACAGGTCACCTTGAAAATCAGGTCAGGTATCCTTGGACTTTCCTGGGAGAGTTTAGGAGAGAGGTTCTTTCAGTGGCTCCAACTAATGCTGGAGCTTAGGTGAAAATACATACCTCTGTCTAGCGTAGGGAGGCAAATCAGCCTGGCAAATACACCCGGTACAGTGAAAAGACAAGGGCAGAAAGGGTAGGCAATGAAGCATTCAGCAAAATTCAAACAGAAGTCACAAACCTGCAGAAGTCACTTTTCTCTAGTAAAGCTAAAGCAGAAGAGGACAACGAGCTGGATGATGATGATGGAAATGGTCAGAAATTTGACCTCTCCACTGCCACAATCCAAAATCATTACCACCAAAAGTAGTAGGTTTCAAGATGAGAAGAACCCATACATACAGGTCCAGTCAGCGTTAAAAGGGATCATCAGAAAGCACCATGGATTCAAAAAGCATTAAATTGAAAAAAAAGTTTAAAACAAGATTTTGTGCTGTGAAGCACTGTGATTTGTTCCCAAAACATGCAGCTAAACTGAAATTTGGCAGAACTCCTAGCTTAAACTAAGAATTTGAAAACTGACTTAAGGAGTAAACACAAAATAAGAGATTTGGAAAAGGTTCCATTCCTTTCTTATAGTCAGTTGTAGATTTTTTTTGTATCAACCAGCTCATATCTGTTTGGAAACATCTCTGAAGCAGGCAGAACTTGAGACCAGGCCTCCTGACTTAGAGGATGGGACACTATCACTATCCCACATGAGCCCTTCAAACAATTACCCTGTTTTTTTAATTTTAGTTGTTTTTGTAGGCTAGTGTCCATCTTTAATTCTTCTGTCTTAGAAGACAAGTTGAGTGAGAAACATCTTACAAAAGCATCAAACATTTTGAAAACTTTGGAATACTTGAGAAAAATGGAAGAAAAGATAATATTTTTCTTGAGGTTTAAAATAAAGTTCAGCTCCTGACTCCTTGGAAAAGGTCTTCCTTTTTAAAAAGGTACATAAATTAATACATTGGCATGAGATAATGAAAATCTAGAGTAGTTGGCCAACAGCACACGCATGTGATGTCACAGCTGGGTACATAGCATTGGCGGCTCCAGGAGCAGAGAGATCTGACTTTGAAACAATGTAAAAAAGTTCAAGAAACTAAAAGGCATCCTGTGGAGAAACCAAAGAGAAATTGAGGAGATCAAAATTTAATGCTGCATTCTAACCTTTCTGCCTTGAGCAGAATTCTGGGTCTTCTGTTTACGTGGTAGATATTTGCAAATTTAACAAGATTTATGGCACTTCAAGAATTTGACCACACTTTGGAAAAGCACGGTGGCTCAGTTGTTAGCACTGCTGGTTCACAGTACCAGGGATCTGGGTTCAATTCCACCCTCAGGCAACTGTCTGTGTGGAGTTTGTATATTCTCCCTCTGTCAGCATGGGTTTCTGCTGGATGCTCCGGTTTCCTCCCTGAGTCCAAAGGTATGCACGTTAGGTGGATTGGCCATGCTAAATTACCCATTGTGATTAAGGATGTGTAGATTGGGTGCATTAGCCCTAAGATTTGCAGGATTACAAGGATAGAGTGGGGTGTTGAATCTGATGGGATCCTCTTTAGAGGGTTGGTGTGGACTCGTTGGGCCAAATGGCCTGTTTCCACCCTATAGGGATTCTATGTATTCCTGATGAAGGGCTTTTGCCTGAAATGTCGATTTTACTGCTCCTTGGATGCTGCTTGAATTGCTGTGCTTTTCCAGCAGCACTCTAATCTAGACTCTGGTTTCCAGCATCTGCAGTCATTGTTATGTAACTGCAGATCTTTGAAAAATTCACCATATGAGCTCGATAATTGCAAAATGTAAATTTTAAATCTTGCTAAACTTTAGCACTCTACATTTATGGATATGACTGGACAATTTTAGCCATTGAGCTAGTATCACAGTGGATTTTATTTCTGTATATAACAGGTTTTGACAGTCATCTAAGTATTGATAGTACAGCAAGGGACACAGGAGTTCTGAAAATTCAAGAATTGAACTACATGTTTGGACTACATCTTTGAGAAATTTGAACTTGCCATGTGTTATCTTCACAGATATGATGATAATGGAAGATGCGAAAGTAACCTTTAAACTGAATGTAAATCACATGCGCCTCAGATAGAAGAATACCATGTAAAGCTATTAAGTCTGTGTATAATCATTTCGGATCTTGGGATTGATAAAGTAACTTGATACAAACTGCATTTCAAGTACTCAAAAGGAACATTTACATGAACTTTAAGGGGGCAAACAAGCTTAAAATTAAAATACAATTCAATGGAAACAACCGATGTAGTTTTAATTTGTTTTAAAACTTTGGCAAAGATCATTTGGAAAGAAATAAACTGATCATGAACAAAACTTGTCAGTCAGTCCAACACCACCTCTCAGGCTGTACATTTAAAAAATCATCAGGAGTGTTGTTCCCATATTTGAATTTGGTGTAATTTTAAAAAGGAAAAGTTGAGCATAACCTAGCAAGATGCTTTTTAGAAAATGTGTTTTATTTCAAAAAGACAGAACGAATGAGCAAAATGTGATAATGCCTGGAACCACATGGTAATGTTTGATTTCTGTTTTAAAAGGTATTAAAAACATCTTTTATTGGACATTAAAGGATGCTCCAGAGTTTATGAAATAGAATGATAATTAGTGAAATGTCCTGTTTAGAATAATGGGTAGTGAGAAGAAAAATGGCACAATATCAAATAGGAATAGTTCATCTTAGAGTAATTAAGTGCAATATTTAAAAGTGAAAGGAATCATAGAAACTCAGCAGCAGGCTATTCAGCCCATCGAGTCCACACTGACTCTCTGAAGAGCATTCCAAGCAGACCCATGCCCCTACCCTATCCCTGCATTTCCCTTGTCTAATCCACCTAGTGTCCTGGGATGTGCTGGCTATCAGCAATTTAGTGTGGCCAATTCACTTAATCTGCACATCTTTGGACCGTGGGAGGAAACCAGAGTCACCGGAGGAAACTCACGTAGACACAGAGAATGTGAAAACTCCACACAGACAGTTGCCCAAGGGTGGAACTGAAACCGGGTCCTGGCACTGCGAGGCAGCAGTGCTAACCACAGAGTCAATGTGCTGCCCTTGGAATGTGTAAATGAAATTAATAAGTTGACATCTCTCTCATGGAAATGTGAATCATTGCCTATGTAGATTTTAAGACAGTTCAGTACTTCAGCTACCACCCTAAATACTGGGACCAATTTGGGACGATATACATACCCTCTTTTTCCCATCCACTTTTGATCTTTCAATGAGATCACTTCAAAAGTCAAGAACATGTGACATTACCTTAGAATGTTAGTCTATGCATGCAGAAATGACTTGTTGTTATGTCTGAAGTAACAAACATGAGGGAATGCATGGTGAAAATGGTGAAAGCAGCACAGAGCCATACATCTACAACTACTTAACAAAATGGTTTCTGTGGCCAGAAATCAATTTTTTAAGCAACAAGACATAGATACATAATTCAATGAGAAACTCACATCAAGGTGGTGAGATGGAGGCAAAATTAAAGCAAAAGAAATGTCAAGCTGGAACAATTGACTGCTAAAGGGGGAAAAATCCTCAATAAATTTATTCTAAAAATTCAGTACAGGTGAAGGACAAGCTGGAGAATTGTTTGAGCACGTATAATCTACTGCTGTAATTGTATGTACCATAACCAGCCAAGGACAAGCCACAATCCACAGAGGATATAAAGGATAGTTTTAATGTGGAACCAGGGAAAATAAAAGGAAGAAATCCAACAGCTTGATCCAAGGAAAAAAAATGAAAAATCAAAAATAAAAACACAGGGAGACAAAGGGGAGAATGAAACCAGGCAAATAAATGCTCACCATTAGAGATACAGAGCTAGTATGTTACAAACAAACACTTGGACAATTGGAAACCTTTCTACTCCTTCCAACCCATTAAAACAACTTGGTGGTCTCTGTACCATACCTAAACGATTGTTCCTTGACTAAATTAATAAACTCTGAAAATTCCTCATGAATCATTGACTACCTGGTCCAATATGTAACAAACATGCCATAAGCAAGATGTCCCAAAAAGTGAGTTAAACTAATTTTCTCCAATTCCTAAACATCCCAGCTTTTCAAACCTCAAGTTTTCCTTTACCTTACATTTTAAATTTTCAAACCAGAAACTAAAATTTGTATTCCTAAAATACATTAAATCATGAAATTACATATTTATAACAGTTTTATGTAAATTAACAAGTTGAAACACATGAACCAATCATAGGCAATGTGTTAAAAAAAGGTACAGCAACATCTAGCCTGTATAATCAAGTAATCAGCTGAATGGAACAAAATTCTAATAAAACACTTACCAACATTTTGAAGTGATGTGGAACACAGTTCAGGAGTTCTGTGGAAGAATTGTCCCCATTAATGAAACATGCAACTTCCACACCATTTTCTCTACCTTGCACCATACAGTTTAATGCAAATGAATAAAATGAGCTTTTGTTCTACAACAGCAGATTATCTGCACTCATAATTTCAACAAGTTAAGATATGGCACAACATTTATTTGTCAGGAAAGTTGTCAGCTGGAAAATAATCTTAAATTCAGCACAGAAGTCTTGGAAAATATCAATCTCATGACTGGGTACGACTGTAAACAGCAGGAACCATAAGGTATCAAGTTTGATCTATACTGAAGCATTTGGCCTATATTGCTAAACTCCACAAAACCAAGTTTACAAGCTGATGAAATAGTGACAATAGCCAGTGAAGAACTAAAAGAAAAAAAAAAGAGGAAGAAACTAAAATAAGAAGTTGGGATTTAATCAAGAAATTCTTAAGTATTGCTAACAGTGCATTTTGTAGATTTTAGACTCACTGATTTCAATCATAATACTAGCCCATTCGGCTGGACAGCTTGTTTGTAACACAGTGCTACTATCAGCATATATTCAATTCCCACACAATGAAGGATTCTGCATCTCAAACTTTTTTCTCATCTGAGGCATGGTGACTCTCAGGTTAAACCACCAACAGTTATCTCTCTCTAATGGGAAAACAGCCCTATGGTCTGAACAGACTATGACGACTTTATTTTACTTACACCTCATCTAGATCCATCTTTCATTTCTTTACTGGTGTATTATCATCTTCTGCTTTGTTGATTTGCATCAACATCCTTTTGTCATTTACTTTTGCTTACTTTCCCATTTAGGGCAGCACAATGGCTCAGTGGTTAGCACTGCTACCTCACAGCACCAGGGACCCAGGTTCATTTCCCCACTCAGGTGACTGCCTCTGTAGAATTTGCCCATTCTCCCAGTTATGTGTGGGTCTCTGCTGGGTGCTCTGGTTTCCTCCCTCAATCCAAAGATGTGCAGGTTAGGTGGATTAGCCATGGGAAATGCAGGCTTACAGGGACAGGGTAGGAGTCTGGGTTGGAGCTCTCCAGAGATTGAATAGCCTGCTCTCACACTGGAGGGATTCTGTCACAAAGCTTTAGATGTGAAGTATCGATATGCAGGTTTCCTTGCAGCCTTTGGAGTCCTCGTTTTACAGCAGACCATTCTTTCACTCAACAGGTTCTCTACCAGAAGTCAGCATGATTGTATAAAAGGAGGCTGCAGAAGAAGATTGAGAGCCTGCAGTTGCTCCTGGAGCTGAGCAAAGGACTGATCTATAATTCTGTGGATGAAAGAGGGTGGAAACGTAGGATCTCAGTTGTTATCCCTAGGGATGATGTCCAAATCCCATATGACCATAAGACATGGGACAGAAATTAGGCCATTCAGCTCAGCGAGTCTGCTCCACCATTCAATCATGGCAGATAAGCTTCTCAACCTCATTCTCCCCATAATCCCAGTTCTTGGAAATGTAACAAGAATGTGGATTATGTTCAACGACAATCGGGCCATAATTTTAAAACCTAAGGCAGGAGATTTAATAAGGCATTGGAGGAAAAAACATTTTCACCCAGAAGGTGGAGGTCTTCTGGAATGCACTGCCTGGGAGAACAGTTGAGATGCAAAACCTCACAACCTTTAAAAGCTCATCCAAGTACTTTCTAAAGTGTCATTCCATTCAAAGCTATGGGCCAAGTGGTTATGAATGTAGGTCACAGTGTATTTTTGCAGCACAGACTCGATGGACCAAAAGGCCTCTTCTGTACTGTATGTTTCTATGACCTTATGACTGACTGGCAGTGCTTGTGTAGGAGTTTGCAAAGATGATGTTTGGGGAAAATGCTCTTGTTTCGCTTCACCTTCAAGTAGGACTTAGTCATTAAACGTGTTCTCGCCTCCTTTGAATTGCAGGTTTTCCAAGAGTCAAAAAACACATCAGCCATGAATCAACGTGCGAAGCAAGTCAAAAGAGACTGTCAGCCTCTAAAATATTTAGCTAGCCAACCCGCCTCCCGGTCAGGATTGGCAGTCCTCCCTTACTTCCATGTTTCTTAAATACAGCAGATGTTTTGACTGAAGGCCAATTTAGGTTTGGTTTGAGATATTTTAATACTCTACCTGACCCTAACTTACCTGCTTCTGGTGGTAACATTTAATCTTTTGGAATTTTCCATTGCATGTGAATGCCAATTGGTAGAGGGAACAGAATATAAAGAAAAGATAGGTGTATTAACAAAAAGGATCTGTTTAATTTGAAGAAATAAAAAAAAATCTATACAGAAGAGAAAAAACAAGTAGCAACATATTTATTTTGCTGTACCAAAAGTAGGTAAATTGTTTACTGAAAGAAATTTGTACCTACATTTCAGGAAGACCAACGTCATCATATATTTCCTCAAATGTCTCTGGTTGTTTCAAAATTCTTTTACTAATTTCCTTAATTTCGGCATTATCCACTTTCACAGCGTCAATCTGGATGTAACCATCTGTAATAATAAAAAGTCAGACTCCTTGATGGACCTTTCAGAAGCAGCAATGAAATATTTCATTACCCATCATTACCCAACAGGTCTTCATCCCATCTGATTGAATAGATTAGCAAAGGGTGAAAGCAGCTGTTTCACAACTTTTCTGGGAAATACTTTAAGTTTGAAGCCAGTTAAAAGCAGATCTGTAAAATAAAATGTTGTGAGAGCACAAAAATCTATTTTTTTTAAAAAAGAGGGCTTGACATGCTAACTCTATGGTGGCCTTCCACCCAGTGTTAATTTATATTACAACAGTGACTAGACTTCAAAAGCACTTCATCAGCTGTAAAGTGCATTGAGAAATTCAGTGGGCGTGAGAAGTACTTATGTAAATACAAATCTTTCTGCATTGGATGGGTAGGCGTTTGTAAATGAGTTGATCTAAGTAACAAAGGATTAAAGAATCCAAATCATTTCCTCATCCGTGTGGACAGCTTAAAATCACATGTCAGACCGGTAAGGAACACTATAATGAAACAGCAAAATTTGTGAAACAAACATGTTGTTGACTTGTATTATTTACTTCAAAATGGAAGTTCAATATAATGTTCATCTCCAAGTATTACTGGCTGCTTTATAAGAAATACTTGGAACTGAAGGGAAATTTCTTCACCTTAAATCATAATTGTCTTTTGTCTCAAGGACATTTTTGTTCCATTTGGCCTTCCCCCCCCAATTTTTCTCTCTCATTTTGAAGGCACTGACACTCATTCAGGTTGAACACTCCTGAATATTGCACTTCCTGGGGTTAAG
Source organism: Chiloscyllium punctatum (assembly GCF_047496795.1). Classification (NCBI taxonomy): domain Eukaryota; kingdom Metazoa; phylum Chordata; class Chondrichthyes; order Orectolobiformes; family Hemiscylliidae; genus Chiloscyllium; species Chiloscyllium punctatum. Next base: position 81,387,079 of record NC_092745.1, read on the forward strand.
CACCCAGGATACTGAAGCTCACTGTACAGTAAATATACTGGAAAAAAAAAGAGACAGTAACCCTATGCTTCATCATGATTGAGGAATTTTAAATCTAAGTATTACAAATTTTTGGGATGCAAGAGTTTCTGGAAGTAACAGATGAAAGAGCAGCACCCCGAAAGCTAGTGCTTCCAAATAAATCTGTTAAACCATAACCTGGTGTTGTGCGATTTTTAACTTTGTCCACCCCAGTCCAATACCAGTTCCTTCAAATCAGAAATTAAAACAGATAGGGATAAAGAATTAAAATATAAGAGCAGCAAATTATTTACATACAATTCCCATCATGAGTTCTGGCTAGCCACTTTCCAGTAGGACAGTCAACCATACGGATAATTTCCACTACTTCACCCGGTTTCACAGTGAGGTCCAGTTTTCCTCCCTTTAAAAGCTGCTGCACTTGAACTTTATATATAGGAACCTCCAGGCCTGTGAGCTAAACACAAACAAACAAGTAAAACAAAAATTGTCACTAATGATAATGATGAAAGGAGAAACAGAATTTCTCAAAGTTTGAGTCATTTCAGACCTGTCTTGTGTGGTGCAATTAAAAACTTTATAGCATTCCCTAACTAAGTGGTTTCTTGCAGTGTGTCTTGCTAGGTGATCGATAGTATTGCAATCAGGATAACCAATGCATCCAACCAATGAAATGCTAGCTGCATTAAAAATTAGAAATCTAAAATCAGAACACATTCCAGTGAAAAATGCCAAGGTAACATTGAGTGTACCTTGAAGGTTCAAGATGTTACCCAGTGTGGTGATGATCACAAAGAAATACTTCGAATTGCAAAATTAGTCAGATGGCACATGAAAACAAAACAGTTTCAATTTTGCAAGTTTAGGGCACTGAGGTCATCGATTCCATTATGCTGTATCTACAATAGCTCTTTCCTGGACAATATAGAATTATTTCAATTGTAATCTCCAAATCTTGTCCTTCCAGACTTTCAAATTTACATCCAATTTTCCCTCAAAAGAACCAACATGTTTCAGAGGATCCTTTATTAACGTAATGCTTTGTCTTGCTGTTGAGGTTTCACTCAAAAGAAATAAAAACAGTAAGATTGAACAACTCTGAAAGATGCACCCTAACCTGGCTATTGTGTATTTCCAATATTTCTACTTCTACACTTTATATTTGCTCAGTATCAGTTTTGAACAAAGGTAGCAAAAAAAGACTGAAAAAACTTCAAGGAGAACAAAATCCACAGCTTTTCATAACATAGGCACAGCAGAAGAGAAAGGATGATGGTGAAAATCAATTGTGTCTAAGATTGTGAAACCATCTGGGATAAATTTATTACATTGATTATTGCAATACAGCACAATGTGTACAAGAAGCTAAGCTGCAACTTTGAACTGACTTTTCATTAGTTTAAAAGCTTTTGACTATACAAAGCACAAAATAGTTAGCTGTAACTTCACAATATGTTGTACATACATTGAATTTCCTCTGTAGTTCTTTTTCTCTTATTTCTTTCGTTTCACATTCCTTAACTTGGTCCTGATGTTTCCATTTCGTTTTTCTGATTTGCAATACATTTTTCTGCTCAACTTCCTGGTGTTGCAGCTCCTTTTTCTTATTGGTTTCTTCGTGTATACTGCTACAAGAGAAGGAAGATACAAATGCTGTATCAAAGGACAGAATTCTTCCTTTAAGAAATAAGCCTTACATGTTCATACCTTTATATTAAAAAATCTAAACATGACTTAACATTACTAGATTGTGTAATAAGATGATGCACAATCCAAAGACGTTTGATCTCTGCCAACTCGCCTGATCTCAAACAGGCAAGAAATGATACTGAATGAAATGTATATCCAGCAAAGGCTAAAATGTCAAGTCTTAATGATATTCAGTGACCTCATTAAACAGTAAAGCACACAAGGGACTTAGGCAAGAATAGTCTGACAACACAATTTCTAATATATAAATGAATAATGGTTACTTTGGTGAGAGAAGTATTTGTGACTATGAGTATTTTGACCAGTAACTTATGTTGTTTTCCTTTCTTTGTCCTAGCAGTTAAATGGAAGAGGTTTCAAGAAAGATTTCAAGATAGAGAAGCTAAATTGAAACTAAATTTTCTTCATTGACGTCTATTTCAAATACACATTATAAAAGAGTAGAAAGATGCTAACACTGTTGTTTAAAACGGGTGTCTGCCCAAACAAATATATTAACAGGGATCATTAATGTTACAAACACAAGGTTTAGACTATGCCTATGTTTTGGGACTTTAATATAATTTAGAGTAAAATGGAGAAATGAGAGTGCTTTATAGCCAGTTTTGAATTCTGTGCAACAACGTTATTGGGATAGGTGATTGTTAAAGGATGGCCCAGGTTGTTTTACTGGCAAGGTGATGTAAGATAGACACATCTGCAGAAAACGATAAGAACATCTGTGATGACTACGGATAGATTAGTAGAGTCAGAGTCTCATAGGGAGGTGTTCCGATTGGGGTTTTACAAATTGTTATACTTTAATTTTTTTTTAAATTCCAAGAAAGAAGAGAGTTGGGGACAGATTTGGCAGAATAGGTAATTAGCACTTCTGCCTGATTACAAGGCCTAAGTTATCAGTGATGTCATGGGGATGGCTTTAGAAAGGAAAATTCAAAAGAAAAGCCAATTAGTTATTAGATTGCAGATTTCTTATGATAACTCGAAACCACACAGATAGCCTAGTGCGCAAGAAGAGAGAGTGAAAGCAGTGGGATGCAGGCAGTCAAAGCTGGTAATGAAACAGTGAAAATTATTCAAATATTCAACTCTGTTTTGAATAAAGAACACAGCTTCCACTAGTTTCTGATGAAGACAATTTCACATACAACAACTCTATAAAATAATTTTATTCATCTGTTTTAAAAGGCAGACCTCTTCTTCAACAAAGTGCCTTAACAATTGTCTCTTCCACAGAAAGGAGCAACATCTGGATATCCATCTTATTCAGGGTGCTCAAAATTTTATGCTTCAATAAGATCACATCTCATTCTTCTAAATTCCAATTATTTGACTCTTCTTCATAGGAGAGAATGAGTTAAGTGAAAATTCTCTGAACTACGTTGAAGGCAATTATAGATTTTTAAATCAGGAGACCAAAAAATGTGTACTCCAGAAAAGGCACTGTACAACTAAAGATTCTCTAGTTTTATTTTCCATTCCCTTTGTGATAACTGGCAACATTTCATTTGCCTTCCTAATCTTTCTGTCTTTATATCAACTCTTTGCTGGTTTTCAAAGTCTGCACAATCCTCTCATCTATCACTAATCTTTGGAGATTTATGTAATATTTCTTTCAAGTTTAATACTATCCTTAGCTTCCTTATTTATCCACAGATGGCATATCTTCTCAAAAGGCACAAAACAGAAATTGCTGGAAAAGCTCAGCAGGTTTGGCAGCATCTGTGGAGAGAAATCAGAGTTAATATTTTGGCCAGGGTGACCCTTTCTCAGGAGGGGTCTGAGGAAGGGTCACCGGATCCAAAACTTTCTCCACCTACAGCGTGTGTTTTGGATCCGGAGATCCTTCCTCAGACCCCTCCTGAGAAAGGGTCACCTTGGCCAAAATATTAACTCGGATTTCTCTCCACAGATGCTGCTAAACTGCTGAGCTTTTCCAGCAATTTCTGCTTTTATTTCTGATTTACAGTATTCACAGTTCTTTTGGATTTTATTCTTCTCAAAAGGTGCTTCTTTCTCACTGGGATAAATCTTTGCTGAGTGTTATTAAATGTGTCCTTAAAATGCAACCCCTGCAACTCTGTTGACCTTTCTTTCCAGTTCACTGTAACCAGCATTGCCTTCATTCCCTCATTGTAACATGTCACGCACCCACACTTCTCCCTTTCAAACTCATATTAAAAGTTCTAATATGTTGTTATCACTGTCACCAAAAAGCTCTTCTGTCATGAGGTCATTTATTGCTCCTGTTTCATTGCATGTTACCAGATTCAGGAGAGCCTGCTGCCTGGCTCAATCTAACAAATGGTCAAGAAAACACTAAAAAAGGACATTCCTTGGCTCGCTTTGTGCTCAAGTTCCTTTAGACATCACACGTCAGAACACACAGCAAACTGAAAAGGAGCTGATGAAAAATGGATGTTGGATATCAGTGGTCACAGTCACAAGAGGATTTTCACCAAAATCAGAAAAGTAGATTTTTCCATAACAGAGAAAGCAAGGAGAAGAAAAAAAGCAATAGCATCTGCATCATAAACTTTAACATCAGATGAGACAGATATGCCAATTTGGCATGAGAGATTTTGCTAGTTGTGTATGGATGCGTGAAATTCCACACACATCTCTCATAGGAGAATGTTACTAATGCAAGGTGAACACTGTCCAAGAGCAAATTAGGTGTAGAGTACCAATAGGATGGCGGACATATGGTTTCACTCCAAAATGCATGCCAGGAGGGGAAAAGGTACTGGTCTCTCTCTGTTGCTGCCAAAAGAAGAAAATGGGAGATAATACATCATGTGCAAAGATTCATTGAAACAGAATCAAATTTGAGGGGAGATTAATAAAGATGAACAGTTGATGCCTCAGCAAATGATCCAAGGATGGCTGATAGGATACAGGAAATAGAGTCAACCAGAAATGATGTTTCATGAGAAGACAGTGTTCTGACTGGATGTAGAATTACTGGACCAAAAAGATGCACAGAAATCTTTTCCAAAAGATACATGAAGGAATGGAGAAGTGGAATCTCAAAGCCAGGATAGTTGGGTAGACACTGAAGAAATAGTGCCTACATATAATATGTGCCAGAAGTACAAGAGTACACAGCAGAAAGAAGAAACGACCGCTACTAGAGTACAGGGAGTAGGTATTTAAGGTTACTCCTTAAAGCATTGTTTGCTTTAATATCATTATGTTATTAAGATCAGAAATCTCATTAATCCTGTGATGCTCAATGTTGTTGCCCAAAACATTGATTCTCCTGCTTCTCCAATGCTGCCTGACCTGCTGTGCTTTCCCAGCAACACACTCTCGAGAACAATGCTCTTTGTTGTTTACAGTCCTCTAGTACTTCACCTGACCAGAGTAGCACAATTGTGGCATTATCTCTCCCTCTCTGACTAGAGACCACTGCCACTTTCTGATTTGTGATCTCTCCTTGTCCACTGCCCAAGGCACCTACCACTCACCAGACCCAGACTACTTAGCAGAGCTGCCTGCTAGAATCCCTGAGAAGTCACGCGGGGCACTACTACCAACATGACCTGACCAGACAATGGAGACAGACAAGCTCAGCAGCTCTCATATCTCCTCACTGAAGTAGTGGTCAGAATGGATGAGTCTTTGGGGTACAATATGGACCACAACCAATGGAACAATGCTGGAGAGCTGCCAAACTCCATGTGGACCGTAGAAGCCAAAGCCATAGCCCAGACAACAACCTGCAGCTCTCCATGCCTCCCCACTGGCTGTGAGCCACAATTCAATGCTGGAAATCTGCAGCACTGGCCAGCTCCACCTAAAGAGAGGCAGCAGATGTCCATGACTAACACACTGCTAGTCAGTAGGACAGGGAGGAAGGCCAAAGACCAGCAGACAGCCAGGAAACTAGATTAACTCCGGATATCTGGCCGGCATGGACAAGTTGGACCAAAGGGTTTGTTTCCATGCTGTACTCTATGATTCTAAGCAATGGCCTGAGTGAACCCTGAAGACGGAGGTAGAAGATAAAGGGAATACTACAGAGCCCTGAAAAGATGGCACCAGGCAGCCATGACATAGCCTGGAACAAGCAATAATCTCAATTGGTGGTCCAGAGCCCAGTGAATAAATGTGACCCCCTTGTAAAGACCCCAGGCAGCAGTCTCCTAGCTGCATTCTACAGTCAGTGCTGTCAGTTGAATCTTACTAAATCTAAAAATATTTTAGAAATGGTTTTTGTTTTAATGGTTATTCCAAATGTAGGAATTCCACATAGAAGTTCCAAATTTCAATTTACAGGGTAGAGGTGTAATTTCTTTTTGCTAAGGAAGGTGCTACTGACACTAATTCCAATTTTAATGTTGATTCCTATTGGAAGGAATGCTTCACAAAGTCTTTTCTCTTAAATACATGATTTCCAGGAAAGGAACTCTGACCTTAACTGAAGGTCACCCTGTACCATTCAGACTTTGGCACAATATAGGAGCAGATTTATTCACAGTCAAGTATGACATACCATAGTTGCAGATTACAACTAATAAGGTTTCAGGTTATCCAAACAGTGAAGGGTTTGAAAACTTCCATGATTACTTCAGCTGAGATCTCACATGGAAACACCACCTGCTACAAGTTTCCCTCGACACCACTCACCATCCTGACTTGGAAATATGTCACTGTTCCTTTATTGTCACTGGGTCAAAGTGCAGGAATTCCCTCCCTAATGGCATTATGGGTCAACTTGCAGCCCATGGATTGCAGTGGTTCAAGAAGACAGCTCACCAACATCTTCTCAAGGATAACTATAGATGAGCAATAAATGGCATTCCCACAAGTAAATAAAAACCTATGAGTTCTGTTCACCAAGCAAGGGATTCCTGAAAAAGTAACATGAAATAATGGGACACTACTCACCTCCAGAACGTTAAGAAATTTGCTGAACAGTGTGTGCTTTCAACATCATCATCAGTTCGTCAACACATTACCCAAAGGAACTCAAGATTTATAGAAAGATATGTTGCTGAAAGGTCAAATTGTATATGCACAGGATCAAGTTGTGAAAAACTGGGACCCAGCAAAAGTTGTTGTTATCCCAGATTCTAAAGTTGTACATTATTGAGATCTAAACTGGTAAGCAAAAGAGAAGGAACAGCTGCCATATTCACCATGCACTAGAGTTGAAAAAGTTGAAACGATCAGCAAGAATTAACATCAACAACAACATCACTAGCAACTGGATCTACGTCAGCATAGATGTTCAAAAGTTACAGGAGCAGAATTAGGCCATTTGTCCATTGGGTCTGCTATGCCATTCGATCATGGCTGATATGCTACTCACCACTTTCTCGCCTTCGCTCTTTAAACTCATTACCAATTAAAAATTTGTCTAGCTCCTCCTCAAATTTACTCTGTCCAGTATCCATCACACTTTGTGAATTCCACAGATTCATAACCCTTTGAGAGAAGTAGTTTCTCCTCAACGGTTTTAAATTTGCTACCCCTTATCCCAAGACTCCAAAGTTTATTTTATCAATACCTTTTATCATCTTGAATACCTCAATTTGATCTCCCCTCATTCTTCTAAATTCCAGAGAGTATAGGAGTAAACTGTTCAATTGCTCTTTGTACGACAAACCCCTCATCTCTGGGATCAATCGAGTAAACCTCCTCTGAACTGCCTCCAATGCCACTATATCTTTCCTCAAATAAGGGGACCAAAACAGTGCACAATATGGTCTCACCAATGCCTTGTATAGTTGCAACAATACTTCCTTACCTTTATATTCTAATCCTTTATCTACAAAATCCAACATTCCATTCCCTTTCTTTATTATCTGCTGTACCTGCATGCCAGTTTTCTGGACACTCAGATCCCTATGTAGCATAGCATCCCAAAGTCTCTCCCCATTCTGATAACAGGTTGCCTTCCCATTTTTCTGACTAAAATGCATGACTTCACACTTACCCAGATTAAACTCCATCTGCCACTCTCTTAGCCTATCCATATTCATTTGAAGATTCTTATTTTCTCATTGCAATTTACCGTCCCGTGCAGTTGTGGCATCCACAAATTTGGCTATAGAGCCTTCTATTCCTATATCTAAGTCGTTAATGGAATTGAATCAGTCTTAATTTTTTTCTAAAGGTTTTGGATCTCTAAATTACTGTTCCTTTAACTGAAATATTTAAATTGTTCATAGAATACAATTTTAACTTTTCTCTTTCACCAGTTCCTACTTCTCTCAAAAACTGGAATTTTTTGTACATAGACAGAAAAGGTAGGATACCTTAAACTCAATGAGAGTGATTTCACAGTTTAGATCAGAGTGGTGTTGGAAAAGCACAACAGTTCAGGCAACATCCGAGGAGCAGGAAAATCGATGTTTCGGGCAAAAGCCCTTCATCAGAAATAGAGGCAGGAAGCCTCCAGGGTGGAGAGATAAACGGGGGGTGTGGGGGCTGGGGAGAAGGTAGCATAGAGTACAATGTGTGAATGGGGGTGGGGATGGAGGGGATAGATCAGAGGGGAGGGTGGAGCAGATAGGTGGGAAGGGAGAGTGGCAGGTAGGTCAGGTCATGAGTACAGTGCTGAGCTGGAAGGTTGGAACGAAGGTAAGGTAGGGGGAGGGGAAATGAGGAAACTGGTGAAGTTCACATTGATGCCCTGGGGTTGAAGTGTACCGAGGCAGAAGAGGAGGCATTCTTCCTCCAGGTGTTGGGTGGTGAAGGAGTGGCGGTGGAGGAGATCCAGGACCTGCATGTCCTTGGCAGAGGGGGAGGGGGGAGTTGAAATGTTGGGCTATGGGGCATTGGGGTTGATTGGTGCGAGTGTCCCGGAGATGTTCTCTGAAGTGCTCTGCGAGGAGGCGTCCAGTCTCCTCAATGTAGAGGAGACTGCATCGGGAGCAACAAATACAATAAATGACATTGGTGGATGTGCAGGTGAAGTGATTTCATATCTGAATCCTCAGCTGCTGACTACTTCTATATAATTTATAGCAAAATTTCTAGGCTATAATCAGAGTAGGAATCCTACTTTTTTTTCCCCTCTTTTTTCAGTCCTTACAACCAAATATAATTCCTCTAGTTCAGATTAGTTAACATCTACAGACTGTGACGAGAATCTTTTTTGATCTACATGGCTTAATGACCTGTTTCTGAATGCAAAAACATTGAAAGACAAACACTAGGAAGGACAGGGATGATCATAATTGAATTATACAAATGACACAGAATGGAATGTTGTAGTACAACTGCACTGTATGTGTGGCTACGTAAAAGCAAAAATAAAAGAATATCTTTTCAATCAGTGTGGTGAAATCAAATTTAACAAAATATCTTTTAACTTCTGTCTGTATTTTGAAAAGAATCTTAAAGTCTTGGTGGCTAAGGTGTCTTGCATCAATTGTTCAACATACTGGACAATTTATCCTACTTTCTGCATCCACCACGCTTAAGGAGTTTGAATAATCATTACTGTACTCTTTATCCACTTTACCTTACAGTGCTTAAAATTTTATATTCATCTGTGTATGATATCGATGACGAAGAGATGCCATTCTTCTTAGATACTGTCAAAAGAAATGTGATATGAATACTAAGTTGAGATTCCTCGTTGGCTAGTTAACATGCTTCCTTAAAGCAACAACAAAACATGACAGAAGAATGTTGATCAACAAGTTTTTTGAAACATACTATCAGAAATAGCAAAACTAGGGAAACATTACTTATCTCGTATCTAACTTGCATTTCAGGCAGTTTAATATCTATGTAGTTTTACTGGGTCTTGTCAAGTGTAATAAACATTTGAGAACACCATTTTACAAGAACAACTTACCTTTAATATAAATAAAGGCGGTTGTAGGAATGTCATTATGTGAAAACTGATATTGAACTACAAAGGAAGGGTTAGGTCAAATGACCAAAAACTTGGTCACAGTACTTTAAAGAGTGATCTAAAAAGGAGGGAAGGAGTTACAAAAGGTTAGAACCCTGGCAACTGAAGACAAGACCGCAAATCATGTAGCCCTTGAAACTGAGGATGCCAGAATTAAAGTAGTGGAGCTGATTATAAAAATTAGGTGGTGTCAAGGCCATGAACGGGTTTATGAACAAGGATAAGAATTATAATAAAGAAGACCTTCTTAAACCAAGAACCAACGTAGGTCAGAAAAAGACAGGGGTTGTGGATACAAGATTGATCACAGTTCTGGGTGACTTCATATCTATGGAGTGTGGAAGAGTGTCCAGAAATTGTTACATTAGCCAACTGGGAAGTAATAAAGGCATGGAGAAGGACTTCAACAGCAAATGAGCTGAGCCAGTGTTGGAGTCAGGAGGTTATAATGATGCATTATAAATGCTATTGGAAGCTCGTCTCATCGTCAAATATGATATCAGGATTGAGAACCTTCTGGTTCAGTCTCAGACAGTTGCCAGGCAGCACTGTGGAGTCAGTGCCTAGAGAAAGGAGTTTGTTAAGTGCTGCGATGGTATATTTTTTAGTCATTACTCAGATGTACGTGTCACTGGCTGGGCCAGGATATATTCCCCATCCTTAGCTATCCTTCAGAAGATGGTGGTGAGCCACCTTCTTGAAACACCGATGTCCACTTGCCTTAAGTAGACCCACAATACAGTTAGGGAGGGAATTCCAGGATTTTCACCAAGTGAGACTGAAGGAACAGTGATATATTTCTAAGTCAGTGGTGGTTTGGAAGAAACTTACAGGCAGTGGTGTTCTCATATAGCTGCTGCCCTTGTCCTTCCAAATGGTAGTCATCATGATTTGGAAGATGCTGTCTAAGGAGCCTTGGTGAATTTCTGCAAATGTATCTTGTATTTGGTACACACTGCTGCTATTAAGCGCCAGTCATGAAGAGACCACATCCATAAACAATCTATTAATATCAAACTTCTCAAAATGTCGTTGGAGATCTACACAGCCAGGCAAGTGGGGATTATTTCATCATTCTCCTCACTTATGTCTTGTCAGACTTTGGGGAGCCTGAATTACGCAATGCAAAAAAGTTTTTGCCTCTAATCTACACTTGTAGCCACAATTTTTATACAAGATGTGAAGATGCTGGTGTTGGACTGGGGTGGACAAAGTTAAAAAATCACAACACCAGGTTATAGTCCAACAGGTTTATATGTAAATACAAGCTTTCAAAGTGCTGCTCCTTCGTTAGGTAGCTAGTGGAGCAGGATCATTGGACACAGAATTTATATCTTTTGTTATAAATTCTGTGTCCTATGAGTCTGCTCCACTAACGAGAATTTACAAATAAACCTTTTGGACTATAACCTGGTGTTGTGCAATTTTTATGTAGTTAGTCTAGTTCAGTTTCTGGTCATTTGTGTGCACCTTTAAGGAAACACGCCTTAAACTGCTGTCAATTGTTATCTCCGTCAACAGGATATGATACATTAGTCCCATGACTTGGGAGCAGTCTGAAATAGCATTGATAGACAAAAAAAAAGTACTCTATTTAACTTTCAATAATCTAACTTCTTACAAATTTATCAAATAAAAGGACCCACATTACTGATTAATCAATCCTTACATGTGATTGGCCTGTTTACATGGAGCAGAAGAATGTAACAGTGGGGACCAAAGACAATTGCTTTGGCTCCCAAAGTTCAACAGGAGGAAATTTCTGTTTATCCAGCATGGGATGTTGGAAAAGCAGCTTGATAACCGAGAAACAATGGAGGGGTCAAGCAGAAAGGTGGAGTAGAGTTTGGTGTTATCGATCATAATAGATTTTCGAAGACTGGATTGTGAACTGGATTAATACAAATGCAAAGCAAAATGAGAAATTAAAAAATGGAAAGACTCAGCAGGTCAGGCTGCATGTGGGCAGAAACAGAAGTCAATAATTTTCAACTCCACCCTTCCTTATGACTAGAAGATCTTATTGATGAGCAACGTTTAACAATGCAATAAAAAAGGGGAAACAAAACCAACTAGTGGACTTTTCTACTTCCTCATATACTGTAAGCAATGGTCAGAAGGTTGGGAAAATATGAGAAAAATGAAAATAATCAGAATCATGATGTTGAGAAAGGGTTTCGCAATTTTAAATAGCAACTTCAGAATCTCACTACTTCCATACATTTGCATCTCATAATTGCCCAGCTTATTTACACATCATTTCCAATTCTCTTCTCCTTCCCTGAGAAATTAGGCGGTACAAGTTCCTGACATGCAAGTGAGAGCAAGTACCTGCAGCTGGCCATTAAACTTTGGCACAATGTGTCTGTGTATTCCATTTTCGCCATCCTACTCAATGCAGCATCCAAGTTAGCATTAGATAATCAGTAGCTTCGCCATGTCAGTGCGTCTGTCACTCAACCAATTCACATGTCATTTTAGTTCCTCACCACTTGAGTTCAGGAAAACATAGGATATATGTTTCCGCCAGCCGGCTTTGCATGAATATACACGGACATACATGCATCTTCATAAGATGACTCTTCCGGCTCCCAGCTTACTTTCAGAGTGTCAACTCACTTTGCACTTAGTTGGGAGGCTGTCAGCCTCTATCTACTTCACATTGGTTCCTACACTTACTGACTTCCAGATTACCAGCCTCTGTGTGGCTTGCATTGCTTTTAAGATTCTGGATTAGTGGTGCTGGAAGAGCACAGCAGTTCAGGCAGCATCCAAGGAGTCAAGGATTTGAGTGCAATGTTCCAGGCTGCTAGCTGGCGTCTCACATTGTTTTCTCAGAGCAAAAGAAGAGTAAGGCAGCTTGTAATGGTTAGAAGCACTGAACAGTCAACGGGGTGGACACATCACAGAATCGCGTTATGTTAGCATCACCCCTGCAACATGTGCCAACAGTTTACAAGGCAAACACTGTGCATGTACTTCATGTTAACTGCAATGTATGGAGGGAAAAGGGCCGGGTGCTGAATTTCACTGGACAAAACCACCCATAGATTCTGTTTTTATTTATAGCCTTCCCCTACTGTCTTCCAAGTTCACCCTGTCACTTTTGAAATAAGTGTTTAAATCAAATATTCTCTGACATCCTCAACCAACCTTCTACTCCTTATTGAGAGATATGGGTAAGAAGGGAGCAGAAAATACATTGAATGGTATTTTGAAAGCAAACATATTTTCAAAATGAACCAGAACAAATAAAGATAGGTAGTCTTCCCTTCATCTTGTATCAAGTGTTGCCAGTATAATCTAAAACCAACCATAAATAATTAAAAACAATTACAAGTGGATTACTGTTTGGCTTCTTACTGGAGCTCTCTTCGAATAAAAAAAAAGTTTGAAGAGAGAAAAAGATATTATGTTAAAGTTTTTGACACTAACTCTCAAGCAAGTTTTGTGAATAAAAGGAATGCATTTTAATTCCAAAATCATTGAGTATTTTTGCTACATTACAAAATGAAGAAATGTATTCATCAGAAAGTTTAAATAATGTACAACTGAACACCTGTACTCAGAGTCACAGATGTACAGCACAGAAACAGACCCTTCGGTCCAACTCGTCCATGCCGACCAGATATCCCAACCCAATCTAGTCCCACCTGCCAGCACCCGGCTCATATCCCTCCAAACCCTTCCGATTTATATACCCATCCAAATGCCCTTTAAAATGTTGCAATTGTACTAGCCTCCACCACTTCCTCTGGCAGCTCATTCCATACACGTACCACTCTCTGCATGAAAAAGTTGCCCCTTTGGTCTCTTTTATATCTTTTCCCCTCTCACTCCAAACCTATGCCTCCTGGTTCTGGACTTCCCCATCCCAGGGAAAAGACTTTGTCTATTTATGCTATCCATGCCACTCATGATTTGATAAACCTTTATCAGGTCACCCCTCAGCCTCCAACGCTTCAGGGAAAATAGCACCAGCCTATTCAACCTCTCCCTATAGCTCAAAGCCTCCAACCCTGGCAACATCTTTGTTAATCTTTTCTGAACCCTTTCAAGTTTCACAACATCCCTCTGATAGGAAGGAGGCCAGAAATGCATGTAAAATTCTAACAGTGACCTAATCAATGTCCTGTACAGCCAGAATATGACCTCCCAACACCTGTACTCAATACTCTGACCAATAAAGGAAAATATACCAAAACACTTTCTTCATTATCCTATCTACCTAAGATTCTACTTTCAAGGAACTATGAACCTGCAATCAAAAGGTCTCTTTATTCAGGAACACTCCCTCAGACCTTACCATTAAGTGTATAAGTCCTGCTAAGATTTGCTTTCTCAAAATGCTTAAATCAGTACAATCCAAAATCAACTCAGTTCAGCAGAATGTCAAGATTGAGCACAGGATTCTGGGAGCAGCTGAAGTTGACACGTAAAATCATTCATGGAGGTATTTAAGACATCAAAGACAACTAACTGTGCAGCATTTCGAACACAGAATGGTAGCTTGTTAGTTTAAAAAAGTGACCCTATTACAACAAAACAGAAAACTCAATTAAATAAAAATTACAGCTGAAAAATACTTTCAATAAGTTAAAATGATCAGTGGGAACCCAGTGTCCTGATGGTATGGCAGCATAATGTAGCAACTGTGTGTCTGACAGTGCGTTAAACACTGAAAAGGCCAATATAGAATAATGAAAAATGTGTTGCTGGAAAAGTGCAGCAGGTCAGGCAGCTTCCTGAAGAAGGGCTTATGCACGAAACATCGATTCTCCTGCTCCTTGGATGCTGCCTGACCTGCTGCGCTTTTCCAGCAACACATTTTTCAGCTCTGACTTCCAGCATCTGCAGTCCTCACTTTCTCCCAATATAGCATACTGTCTAGTAAATACGATCTGTTCTTCTATAACTCCACAACCATCTGATAAAGGATCAGTGCTCTGAAAGCTAGTGCCTTCCAAATAAACCTGTTGGACTATAACCTGGTGTTGCGTGATTTTTAACTTCATACACTCTAGACCAACAACAGCACCTCCAAATCATTCTTCAATAACATGATAGTCACGCTGTTGTACAAACCCGCATTATAGAAAATTCACACTTTATAAACAATGTTTAAAGTGATGGCAATGTAATCGCACTACAGCCAACATGTTTTAAAAGTTTGCACTGTAGAAACAGCATGCCCAATTTGTCAATTGCATTACAGCAAATCTGTGTGGATAAAACACGCATTATAACAAAATGACCTGTAGATTCTTATAACATATTTTCAGCAACATGTAATGTTATGGATAGGGATTGAAACTTGATATAATTAAAACTTCCTAGTTTCTGTGAAAATCTAACATTCTAAATTTTTACAGAGATAGACAGGTCTTACATTTAGTTGGACTACAACTGGCCATTTTGATCTTCTGTAATGCGCCAAAGTATACGTTGAACGGTCTGGGTGGTTTCACTGGAGGAGGTCCCAATACTTCAATAGATGGCAACTCCCTACGTCGCAGGAACGTTTGTTGGTAATCTTTCTCATGAGCGTTTCCTACCCCCTGATCCATTGGCAGCTTTGGTTCTCGATGGTTATTTGAATCCAATGGGAGCCTTGAAGACATCTCTGATTCTACAGTGTTGTCATCTAGTTTCAACCCTTTCTGATTAACTTGTGGGCAAGGAAGATACATTTTTGGTGGAAGAATTGGAACAATAATTCTACAGTTATCAATTGATTGAGAAGTGTCATTACTTTGGATGAGCATAGACTGGGCCATGTCTTTCCTTGCACCAGACACCTGTATCTCTGGATCCATACTTCGATCTCCCTTTCTATTTTGTGAAACAGAAATGGTCCTGGAAAGTGGATCAGCACGACATATTGCCTTAGGAGAAAAATAAGAAATTGCTCCTGAATTTAACAGTGAAGGAGGAAGTGTATCACATTTTATCTTTTCAATTGGTGCACTATTGCAAAGTAAAGAATTCTCCCAAATGTTTAATTTTTCTTTAAATGAGATTGTATTCAGTTGGTCATTTACTACATTATCTTTTGAAAGTCTGGATTCTGAGGTTTGATTTTCAGATTTTTGAAGATTGTTCGAACTAATCCTCAATGATGCCCCTTTACAGCTAGTAAGATCGTCTGGTTTTCTTCCACTTCTATCTGGATCACTGGGGTCTGTCCAGTCAGGCAATTTCAAAAGTACAGGCTTTGGAACTACTGTCGGTTTTACAAGAGGAACAGGTGGAGGAGGAGATTGTGCACTAGTTTGTTGAACAGCAGCATTGTGAACAGGAACTGTCTCAAAAATGTTAATGTTGGTTACATTCAGCGCTGTTTTCGGACAAGCCACTCCAAGTGCCTCAGAAGTCTGTAAAGGTTGTTTACCACTGGACTTGATCCTTATTATGTCAGACTTTTGAAATTTTGCCCGAAGTGTTTTAAAATCAATGTTTTCTTCCTGCAAAATAAAAAGAGCAGAATAATGGTTACCCATTGCAGCTGGAATTGAGCTTTCCAATTTTAAATGACACTTGTTTGTTAAAGTAAAAATATTTCAATGAGGTCAGACATCAACACCACAGAACCTCACGTCTGAAAGCAACTATGTTTTTATAGACCAAGTTTGTGAAACTTTGTGGAATTTCAATTAAAATGCCACCTGAGGCACTACACCATTCCAGGCTACACAGAAAAGCCAACCACCAGTTTTACATTGTTCAGTAATCTGCTACCACTTTCTCGACTTGCATGTAAAAATATTGGGATACTAAAAGGTATGTTGCTGCACGGAACAATACTAGAGTACAAGTTAATGCCTTCAAGGAAAAGGGGAAAAAAAAGCTATGGCACAGTGCCCAAAGGAATAAATTTATCTTTCCATGCCAAAGTTCAATGTTAAATCACGTAAAACTCCCTCATTTCTGCCATTTGTGAAACAGTCAAATTGTATCACAGCTGGGTCTCAGCTCCCTGGTCTGTACCTGGATCCTTGACTTCCTGACCCATAGGCTGCAGTCGGAAAAAATAGGTTATAACGCCTCCCCAATACAGATGCCCTGGAAGACTACATACTCAGCCTTCTAAAGTACACACTTAGGACTGTGGAGTAAGTGAGGACTGAAGAAGCTGGAGATCACAGTCAAAGAGCGTGATGCTAGAAAAGCACAGCCAGTCAGGCAGCATCCAAGGAGAAGAGACGACGTTGCGAGCATCAGCTCTTCCTCAGGAATGAGGGGTGGAGAATTTCTTTGAAGTAGGCATCTGCAGTCCTCACTTTCTCCCAGTTGATTATAACCTTACTGCGAAGCTTTTCCAAGGATGCCTACCCTTGAAGTTCTCCACCCCCTCATTCCTGATGAAGAACTTATGCTTCTCAGATGCTGCCTGACTGGCTGTGTTTTTCCAGCACCGCACTCTTCGACACTTCCGACTGTGGCCAAATTCCACCCCAACTCCATTTATAAGTTTGCTCACAGTTGCCATACAACACAGACTACAGGAAAAAGATTGAGTGCTTGGCGGCCTGCAGTAAAGGCAATAATCTTTCCATCAATGTCATCAAAATGAGGGAGCTGGTCATTGACTTTGGAAAGTGGAGTGGAGAGTACGCGCCGGTCTGCATCAATGGTGCTGAGGTGAAGATGGTTGAGACCATCAAGTCCCTGGGAGTGAAGGTCACCAACAATCTCTCCTGGTCCACCCATGTTGATTTAATGTTCAAGAAAGCACAACAATGCCTCTACCTCCTCAGGAGGTTAAGGAAATTCAGCATGTCCAAAAGGACTCTTACCAATTTTTATTGATGCACCATAGAAAGCATCCTATATGGATTCATCACAGCATGGTATGGCAACTGCTCTTCCTAACACTGCAATAAACTACAGACAAATCAACATCACACAAATCAACTTTCCACCATTGACTCCACCTATACTTCCTGATGCCTCAAGAAAGCAACCAACACTATCAAAGACTTCTCCCCACTGATTATACGCTCTTCCACCCTGCAGTCAGGAACAAGATATAAAAGTTTAAATAAACATGCAGATTCAAGATCAGCTTCTTCTCCACTGTATCAGATTTTGAAACAGACCTCTCAACTATTAATGCTGATCTCTCTCCATCTTCTCTACAACTGTAAAATGATATTCTGCACTCTGTTCTGCTTCCTGATGGACTTTGTTTGGTACAATCTGTTTGTAGAGCACGCAAAACACCACTTGATCTACTGTTGTCATATGTACCTAGATAAAGTCAAGAAAAAGATCTTGTTTTGGGTGTCTTCAGCCATAACTCCTCTTTTTTTAATGAAGTTAGCCAAGACTTCCAAACTATTTGACCAGTGTACGATAAGCAAATTCTTCCAGTCTTAATCAGACAGCTTTTCACACATGAACAAGACTGACTAGAATGATCAGAAGTGGATTTTCCCTGTCCTAGCCTGAACATCCAAAGATCAAGTATAGTTCACTGACATCATATCAGCCAAGATCAACTAATTTAGCAAGAATCAAAGATTCAAAGCAAAACAATTTATGTTTAACGTGGCACGGAGTTGAATCATGCCATGGACGTAATTACAACAAAATTAAGCCAATGAGTTCTAATAATTTCCACATTCTTCAATCACATTTAACAGTAATAGCTGTCCACTTCACTTCTGCTGTAGGATCAGAGTAATCATTTCAGAAGGTGGTAGATGTAAAATATATGTGATTAAAAACAGTAAGAGGGGGAATCCATGATGACGGTGTTCTGTTAGGATCGCATTTGTTGGGCTCCACACTACAACATGGACACAACAGAGCTAGAATCCATCCCAGATACTTTACTGTGGGTAAAAACACAGTAAAGGAGCTAGAAACATGAAAAATATTGACTTACCTTTGGCATTCTCCAGCTGCAAGGACAAAAAGGAGGAGGAAGCTCACCCAGGGCCGGGGCCATGGCCCTGCCCTCTGAAGCAACAGGCTTGCTTACTCCCCATACCCTGGTTGAGGAGCTGGCCAGATCCCACAGAGGTGCTGGGGAGGCAGATCCAGGGTAAGAAAAAATGAAGAGAAGCTGGTTCCTGTATCTGCTATGCTGCAAGACCTGGGAAAAAAGGACCAATGAACTCTTACACCAGGCTGCAGTCATAGAAGAAGAGACTGACTCCTCCAAAAGCCAGATTGAAGCCCTGGAAACACAGCTCCATGGTCTACTGGATCTGGTAGATGATCCCGAAAACAGCAGCAGAAGAAAGAACCTGCGCGTAGTTGGCATACTAGAGGGGACAGAAGGTGAGCGACCGGTGGAGTTCTTCAAGAAGTGATTCCCAGAATTCCTTGGTTTGGAGGTTGAGAAGGGAAGGATAACAATTGAGAGCCCAACTGATCACGGCATGAAAGCCAGGTGCAGATCAGCACCCACGTCCTGTCCTGGTAAGGTTACATTATAAAGACAAGCAAAGGATAATGGAAGCCTTTAGAGCCCAGGGGAAGGACCCAAGGGTGTTGGTATGTGGCAGCTCCAAAGTCGTGTTTTTCAAGACTTCTCAGCAGCAGTGGTCTGGAAAGCAAAGTCCTATGACGGCGTCAAGAGGAGATTGAGAGAGCTTGGGATCCAGTATTCTCTAACATATTAGGCGGTGCTTCGGATCAATCATAGTGGATCCATACATTTGTTTGACTCACCAGAGAAAGCAAAGAACTTTGTGGACACATTGACTTAAGTCAAATGGCTGAATAGGTGAAAAGGGCTGAGCTGTTTGGGTTTATTCTTCTTTAAAAATGGCTTGGTGCAGGCTCCTTTCTGGTAATAAGTTGTGTGAAATGATGTCCAGAATGTATAGAGTATTTATGTTTAATCTAAGTTACATTAAGGCACGTTACATTATTTTTCGTTTGTTTGTCTAGGGTAATAACCTTGCTCTTGGTGGGTTTTTTTCCCTCTACCAGGTGGTCGGTGTATGTGGTGCAACCCTAGCTGTTAGGAGTTCAGAGGGCAGTTGGGATGGTTAGTAAGATGTGTAGGTATCTTGCTTTGAATGGGAAGTAAATTCCTCCAATCAATGCCCTTGGCGATTTTTTGTTTTTCTGTTTTGGCTATATATAGTTTTTGTAAGTTTTGTAGATTTGTTGGCTGTTACTTTAGTCTGTTCAGGTTTTGGGTTTTGTTGATTCTTTTGCGATCTGTAGTTCAGGTTCTTCCTCTCTGGAGTCCAAATGGTGCTATAGAAGGTTATGGCTAAGAATGTGTTTAAGTGGTGGACCTGGAATATTAAGGGGAGTCATTCACCTGTCAAGAGGAAAACGGTATTTTCCAGCCTTAAAAGGGAGAGGGTGGATGTCGCCTTATTGTAAGAAACACACTTGGATGACATAGAGCATTTGAAGCTGCAACAAAATAGGTATGACCGGGTTTATTTTTCATCTTTCAATATGAGTAGAGGGGTGGTTATTTTATTTACAAAACGAATCTCCCATTTAAGTTGTTAGAGTGCATTAAAGACACACACGGGAAATTTGTAACCCTTAAAGCTTTGATACATAGGGAAGAATATGGGATCTTAAAATGTTTACTGTCCCCCAACCCACTCCTTTAAGTTCTTGACAGACGCACTTGCTAGATTTGCACCTCAACATATCATTATAGGAGGGGATTTCAATTGTTTCATAGATCCTACGGTAGACACATTGCGATCTAAACAATTAAGGGGTTTGTGTGCTGAATTGGGTAAGGTAGATGTTAGAGCACCTTCACTGTACTGGCTGGAACTTCACATTCTTTTCAAACCCACATAAATGCCATACCAGGAATGATCTTTTTCTGATCCCTGCAGCACATCTGGGCTCGGTGGCTTCATTTACAATTGGTAATATCACTATTTCTGATCATACCCGTGTATTTAATGGTTAAGAGTAAGGATACTGTTGCAGGTTCGAGCCACTGGCGACTGAACCCCTTCATCCTCAAGGATAACAAGTTTATGAAATTCTTTCCTACTGAGCTCAGGGCTTTTTTAAAGATATTAATTCAGGATCAGCAGTAGCCCATCCATTCTTTGGGAAACAGCTAAAGCCTACAGCATCAACGCTTGCTTGAAACGTGTCTGAAAGAAACTGAAAAAGCCCTCGCTGGTTAAACTGCAGAGGATCACAGTGCTTCGGTCTACACCGAATTCTATGGTCATATGGACAGCCAAGAGGGAGCTTACATTTGCAAACCAAAGGCTGTTTATGCATGGGGATAAGCCAGGCAAGCACCTAACATATCTTGCCAGGAATAAGAGTACCCCCCCAAGCCATTATCTCGATCAGGGAGGACACTGGAAATTTAACCTATGATTCTAAAAGGATTAATGCATTCTTTCGGAAATTTTACTCTGAACTATACCAATCTGAAAGCTGTGAGAATGGGCAAGTTAGGATGGAGTCTTTTTTAAAAAAAAAGAATTTGGACCCTCCAGGAGTAACCCCTGAACAGAGGTCTCTCCTTAAACGTGCCGTTGTCACAGCAAGAGGTGCAGGAGGCTGGGAGACAACTCCAGAATGGAAAGGTGCCGGGTCCTGATGGGGTCCCCAGTGAGTTTTATAAGGAATTTATAAGTATGTTGTCAGGGCCAATGCTTAGTATGTTTAATGACTCACATGGCCATGGCCTCCTCCCACCATCTCTAAGAGAGGTGAACATCTCGCTCATCCTTAAAAAAAAGGGAAGGCCCCAGAGGACTGTGCTTCCAATTGACCCATTTCACTCCTGAATGTCGACTTCAAAATTCTAAGACTTGGCCTTAAGGCTAGAAACTGTACTGCCCTCCATCACTGAGGACTAGATGGAGTTCATAAAAAGGTCACAGATCAACAAATAATGTCAGGTTACTTATCATGATTCAAGTATGTCAACAGCGATCGGTATAGGGATTGGTGATCTCCTTAGATACGGAAAAGGCATTTGGCAGGGTGGAGTGGCCACATACTTTTCATACTTTAAAGCAGTTTGGCCTGGGTGAGACCTTCAAGTGGGTGGAGGCTTTGTTTAGCAATCCTAATTTGCAAATGAGGTATAAACAAGACCATACCAACTCTATATGCACTACAAACTATATGGACCATGTACAGCAGACACCTCTGGTGAGATACCACTAGCACTGCCTTTGCGAAATCTTGCAAATCCACTGGCATACCAATATGAGCACCTTCTCCCAGCCCCCACCCCGAGTATCCCTGCACTGGTCACACACAAACACCTGCAAAGGGTAAGCCATATTGCCCAAATGCCCCCAGCATAAGATTCACTAAACAGATACTCTGCTCGGAGATCCACAGTGGTAAGTGATCCCCAGGAGTGCAGAGTAAATGCTTCAAAGACACCTTAAAAGCTTTTCTAAACCTGGAATCAATTGCCCTCGAACTTACAAACTGGAGAAGCAGCTGAGAATATGTCAACAACTTCTAAGTGTCACTGAGTGCAGCATATACAGGCCAAGTGCAAGCAGCACATGGTCCCACCCACTGCCTCAACAAACACCACTGGCCCTGCCCTGCAGCAGGCTGAGACTCCAGGATTAGATTATTCATCCATCTCAGAATCCCAACCCTCACCACAATCAGAGAGGAAGCAGATCACCTACAACCACAAGGGACTGCCAGAGAAGACCATTTCTATAGGCTGATAGACTGCACTGAAACCTTGCTAACTGCCTCTTGCAGTGAAAGTGTTGCTCCATATTGAGAATAATCTACAGAGTTTTCCCAGGAAGTTTGAATGATAACCTATTCATTTAGGAAGTACAATATCCAGCACTGAATGCTGCAATATGATGAAGGGGACAAAAGTGGATTAATTGTTCAAAATGGTACAGCAAAAACTTATAGACAACAAGCTAGTAGTGAGCTGTAAGACTACCTATAATGCAATCTTCCTCACCCCGTTTCGTATCTATGATGCCATTTCCCCATCCTCTGATATTCTACTCCTAGCCTCTCCTTCTTTCCAACAATCTTGTCTCCAGTCCAACTACAGATTTCTTTATTCATAATCCAACTGCAAACACTCCTTTTCCTGCATCTCCCTCCTGTCAAAGAAAAGCAAATGCAGCTTAACAATACCTCATTAAAAACATGTGCAAATATTGTTGAATGTTTTTATTATGTCACAAAATTGTGTAAATGTTTATTTCATTCCTAAACAGCAGAGCCCAAAAAAAGTTAATAACAATTCCACAAAACATGACACATTCACAATTTTGTACTATTAAAATCTAACTCATGAGTCAAAAAATTAAAATTACACAGTCATAAAACAAATCTTCTAAAGTACTGATCCATTCAGCAGCTAGAACATTTAAGAAAGATGACTCAGAGATTTATCTTTAGTCTCTCTCTCTCCCTCTCTCTCTACACTTGGTATCGAATGAGTTAGCCAACTTAGCCAGGGTGGGTACAAGTCAACTATGAAATTTACATTAAAATCTAATAATTTATGTGAAAATAGCAATCATGCACGAACAGGAATCAAATAAAGATATTGTTATGATACTGTCAAAGTTAATTTAATTAAGATTGGCCACAAGAATTGACCAAAAAGGAATGTTTAACTTGGATGAAATCTGACACCAGTATGACATAGCAAATTATAAAGGAAAGTGCAGAGTGCAGGGAAATAAAAACATTTCTTAAAAAAAGAGACAGGAAAGAAAGATAAATAAAATACCTTTATCTAAAACAAATGGTCTCATCTTCAGAATGCCAACAAGATTAAAAACTTATTGCATCTATTGATATGAGTTTATATAATGCTCAACAAAATACTAAAAACAAACAAGTCAATCTCAAAACTCAAATGGAAATAACAGAATAGTTACAAACATGAAGAATTTTAAATAATGAATGAATAAAACAGAACATTTTAAAAGTGCATCAACCAGTCTCCATCTGAAAGGCTTTAAATAATGTTCTCTGGTAAAACAATTTTTTCTTTGGAAGTGGGCTTTCCTGGCTGGGATTGGTAGTGGCTGAGAAGCATTCTTTTATCTAGTTAACCTACAGCCACCTGGAGACATTTTTAAACTTGTTTTATGCACAATGGAATGTCTTGATAAATACTTAAAGTACTTATGACATGGTGATACAACACTAGAATAATATTAATATCAGGGACCTTTTCAAATTTGTGATACCTTTCACTATCAAACGGGGTTCACGAGTCCAGAGCTGTGGAAACTTAGATAGAGCTCCAAGCATCAACTAGAGTCTCTGACGGGCACAAAGCAGTGAGACTCACTTGTTGTATATGTCTGAATTAGTTTAAGCTAATTGATTCATTCATAAGTTTGCATATATCTAAATTAAATTAAGCTAATAAATTTGCTTTATAATTAAAGCACATGTGACTTCTTGAATTCATTTGATCAGACCTTAAGGAAGACACTTTTAGCCTAACAATACACTTCTATGTAGACAATAGAAAGTAATTGTTATGCCAGAACTTTCATTCCAATAGACCAATCAACTCTTTTTGGTGTGTCATCTGGACCTTCCTAGCCCTGAATTGCTTTTCTGTTCAGCAATCCAACCAATTACACGAAATAAACTTCTATCTTCTTCAAATGGACTGTTCTGCCAATTATCCATAACACTGATACTTTTTAAGTTAAAGGTTCTGTGCAAATTTCCTTTATATTTCCAGTTCAGTACTTTTTTTACTCTCACCTTCCATATCATCTGAAACCTTTACCGTAGCATTGAATTTATCTGGACCAGCTTTGTACATTATTAAATTACAAGATTGAAAACTGAGAAGTATAAAGCATTAGATGTTAATGTTTTGAAGATTTTATGCAGTACATTAGAAAGTAAGAGAACATGCTTATTGTGCTAATGCAGATGAAACTGTAATGATTTTGGTGTTCACATGACAGAAGCAAAATCAAAAGTTACACATGAAATCATATTTCAACTATTTTTAACATTATTGTTGCGAATGTTAAAACTGATTGAAAATGACACCGGAGAAGGTGAACTGCTGGAAAAAGCCGATGGAATGACATATACCAAGAGATTATGGTTCTGTTGATGGTGATAAATTTGATCTGTATTTTATTGAAAGCTTGTGATTTTTGCCTATTTAAGATTTGCTATCTTTTGTATATGAAATGTTATTAAATTTTGAAGATGCACAAGGATTTTATGAATACCTTGTAGCTTTCACAGAGAAAAGTATTAGGGTCATAACTGAAGAAGTTAAATTATATTTTCTGTTACATCAGTATTTGCGCTTGTTAGTGACATCTATGGTTTAAAATATATCCATTTTTTATAGAACATCGATGACCACAATTTTGATTGTTAATATAGTATTTTATTTATTTTCTCAAAGCTACATAGTTTTCAAAATGCAGGATCAACAAGAGATGGGGGTAAAGGAATACGGTCAAAAGGTTTGTCCCAGAATCTGAAAACAATGGGACGAGGTGATTGCAATTCACAGAAACAAAACTGAAAGAGGTCATTTATCCCAACAGAACTACACCAATGTTTGTGCTCGATAGGAGTCAACTTCAACAACTCTTCATCAAATCTCATCACCATAACTTTTCATTCCTTTCTCTCTTTAGTTTATTTAGCTCCTACTTAGATACATTGATGTTGCTCATCTGAGCTATTCCTCAAGTATATGTGCTCTGTATACTAATCACTTGCTTGATAAAAGACATCGGTCTTGAATTCTCTACTGGATGCCTTAGTGATTGTCTTATCTCATTAACTCCCACTCTGGGCTCCTCCACAAATGCAAGTATTTTCTCCATACGTACCTATTAAATCGTTGCATGATCTTTACCTTGTTTTGGTCACCCCTCAGTATTCTCTCTTCTAGGAATAAGAGGCCTAATTTTCTGAAGGTGGAATTAAGAAGCTATGCTTATCTACGTTGAAAATAGTTTTTGTACCATCATCTCCAGTACCACTGTACCATTTTTCTAATAATAGAGACCTGAAGAATTGCGCATATAGCTGCAAGTGTGATTTAACAAGGTTTCATAATCTCAAGGCAACTCCTAGATAGAACATGAGTGAGAACTCATTCGTGGAGGTTGCTTCAGTGACAGCATTGAAATCTGGAGTGTAGCAGTGGTTGGGGCCGGCAGAAGGAGCGGCTGAGGAGACAAAATGGCAGTCGCTGAGCCTGGGTGTTGGTCAGACTCAGCTCAACTTGAGGAAGAGCGTAGCCTTGTACCAAAGATTTTGTACATAGGTACCTTTGTATCTAAGGTGGTGCCAGGAATGGTGACTTTGTACATTTTTCATTGTACTTCTGTGCATGAGACAATAAATCTAATCCTAATTAAATGGCAGAGAAATGAACCTCAATGTATTGCTTTTACTCTGGTTGCATTATTAAATATTTTTTAAACAGAAAGACTTGTACTTATATAATGCTTTGCAGAACCTCTGGACATTTCAAAGTGCTTTACAGCCAATGAAGTAAAGTTTCTAATAGTCCCAGAGGACCATTGGGTTACTCTATCAAGAGACAGAGACGGTTGGTGGTGGTTTAACTGGAGGGTCACAATGCCTTAGATGAGGAGAGTGGTTGAGTAGAAGAGTCTTTCATGATAACCTCAGCCAGGGTGGGAATTGAACCTGTGCTGTTGATATCACTCTGCATCACAACCAGCCATCCAATGAAGTAAAATTAGAGTGAAGGAACACAGATAACAGCATCTGCTGCAGCAAGAGTATGACATAGGTGTTGAAACATTAATATAAGTGCAGAGGTATGAACACCTTGGAGTGCAGTGCTATGCTCTTGAAGCTCAAATGGAGATGGGTGGTTTGATACTTTGGGGTAAAGAAGGATAGTCATGTTTGCACAGAAGTTCCTGGAAGTTGTATGAGAGAATTTGGGACTGTTAATGGGGTGTTGGCATCTGGGAGATTTAGCAAATGCCTAAATATGCTAGTGTTGTGGGGACCGAGGGAGAAGGGTAATGATATTTTGTAATGAGGGGCTTAAAATGAATAAACTGGGGAGATGACAGCCTAGTGGTATTATTACTGGATTATTAATCCAGAGAGTCATGTATTGTTCCGGGCACCAGGATTCAAATCCTGTCACAACAATTAAAAAAATAATAAATTTGGAAATGAAACTTGAATGATGACCATGTGTTCGACTGACAGAAAAACCCATCATATTCACTAATGTCCTTTCAGGAAGGAAACTGCAATCCTGACTTGGCCTACATATGACTCCAGAGCACAGCAATGTGATTGCTTCTTAACTTCCCCCTTAGCAATTAGGGATGGAAATTGGGATGCTGGCCTAGTGAGTGATTTCCCTGGGTACCCCAGTTTCCTCCCACAATCCAATGATGTGCTAGCTCAGTGGATTAACCATGGGATATGCAGGATTAAAGGGATTGGATAGGGAGGTGGATCTGTATGGGATGCGCTTCAGAGGGTTAGTGTGGACTCAATGGGTTGAATGACCTGCTTCCACACTGTAGGGATTCTATGATTTAAGAAGATTTGCAAACCTTTAGAGAGAGATGGGACTTAAGTCTGTGACTTCCAGCTCAGATGTGGGGACACTACCACTGTCCCCTCAATTTTATTTCTACTGTGCAGACGTCAGGTCTGAGCATGGCAGTGGCTCATCAGCATGATGGTTGATCCACATCAGCATGCTGGTTGACAAGCACAAAACGTTGGCTGCACACATGGCTGAGGGAACGCTGGGTAACGGCACAGCACCACAAGAATCCTATTCACAATGCTGGACATCCACAGTACATGGAATCCTTAAACATGGACTCTCTTAAAGGCAAGGTACACATCTAATGGAAGGTTGGCAGTAACAGAATTGGAATAATTGAGCTTGAAGGCAACTAAAGAATGGACGCGCATTTTAGCAGCTGAGGTGTTGAAAAAGATCAACCTTGCTGAGATGAAATCAAGAATTCTTATAATAGAGATGGATGGGGTTGGAAGTCCAGTCCAGTGACATTGGTTGAAGTTTCAAAAGTTCTGGCTCTGCTTTAGATAATGGCCTGAGATCGGGGTGGAATGAGATTAGATTAGATTAGATTCCCTACAGTGTGGAAACTGGCCCTTCAGCCCAACAAGTCCACACCGACCCTCCAAAGAGTAACTCACCCAGACCAATTTCCCTCTGACTAATGCATTCAACACTATGAGCAATTTAGCATGACCATTTCACCTGACCTGCATATCTTTGGACTGTGGGAGGAAACCGGAGCACCAGGAGGAAACCCATGCAGACATGGGGCTGGAGGCTGGAATCAAATCCGGGTCCCTGGTGCTGTTGGGCAGCAGTGCTAACCACTGAGCCACCGTGCCACCCCATTATTGACAAAGATTGAAGATTATTGTAGCAGCTGAAGACAGTGGTTTCTGTCTTCCTAACATTGTCAATTCTTCAATTAAAATCTACATACAGTGGAGGAGTTGAGAAAAGACGAGGAAGGGGAGCTTGGTATGCAAGGCATATTTGTACAGTGTGACCTATTCTCCTATAGGTGTTGCCAGAGGACAGCATGTAGTTCAGAAATAGGAAGGGGATTTATTCAAGGTGAATGGAGCAGAAAACAAGACCATTGCAGGAGCAGCCTACAACTGGATCGATAATGAAACCAGACACACAACTTGCCACTGAATTGGACAGTGAGGGAGATGTGTTGGTAGAAGATGCTTTGATCAACTATGCCAAAAAAACAATTGAAGAAAATGAAAATTAGTTTACGATGGTCATTGCAACCATAGAATGTCATTTGAAGATTTCAAAAATGGCCACTTCAGAGCTGTTTCAGAGTGCAATGGTATGGATTTAGAAGAAATAACAGAAAGAGTTTGCAAGCTACCGCTCTATCTCCAAAGAAGTGATTGTCATGGGTATTTTTTTCTCTGAGGAGCAAAGTGTTGATTTTGCTTTTGCTTTTTCATCAATAATGACAGATTTGAAGGCAAGTGGGATGGGGAAAATAGCTGAAGGGTGGGACCAATTAGAATATCAATAAGCTCAGGAAGGGAAGTTGGATAGTCAGGAGTTTAGGGAGAAAATGATTAAAAAAAAAGAGGAAGAGAGAAGTTTTACAGATTGGTTTTGATGGGTAGTGAAAGAGAAACTCAAAATGAAATGCAAGTTTTGTGCTTGGGCTGCGGTGCTCCTTGGATGTAATGTTTGCCTTGATTTGATAGGAGACAGTAGGAGATGGCATAGGCAGCTAAATGGATGGTCACAATCCCAATGTCAAAAGTTATAGATGAACTCCTTATGCATGGTTAAAAGAGAAAAAGAAAAAAAAAAAAAAAATCACACAATCACGCCAGGTTATAGTCCAACTGGTTTATTTGGAAGGACTAGCTTTCGGACACTGTTCCTTCATCAGGTGGTTGTGACTGAGCACAGTTTAAAGAGCATGGAAAGAGGTCTTTGACCCATTGTGTCTGCACAGGCCATCAAACATCCATCAATTTTACTACAATTTTCCAGCACTTATAGATATATTTTATAATTAACCTTTTTTGGGAGATGTCATGACACCTTTGGAGCTAGGGGGTCTTTAATCTGAGACACTACCACTGTTTGATGAGAGTACTCCCCACCCTTGCCCTTGTATTCAATGCCTGACTTATAAAGGCAAGTATTCCATATGCTGTCTTAACAACCATATCAACCTTTACCTGCTGCATCAAGGATCTATGAACATGTATACTAAAAGCACTCTGATCCTCGTACATCCTAGAGTCTACCGTTTAATGTGTGCTCCCTTGCTTTGTTGGTCCTCACACTTTTAAGACAAATTTCCATTTGCTACTGTGCAGTCCATCAGACCAACCCACATAGCTTTCTACAGTCTATGACTTGCCTCCTTACCATTTACTACACCACCAATTTTTATATCATTGGCAAAGTTAGTACTACATTGATGTCTAGATCATTAATGTACCATTAGCATGGGACCAAGCACTGAACCCAACAGTATACCACTTGGAGGCAGGCAGACAGACACACACATAGACATACACACTCGACCATTTCCTTTTTCTTCCTGCTGCTAAGCCAATCTCGAATACAATATTCCAACAGTGGCCTAACCAATGTCCTGTACAGCCACAATATGACCTTCCAACTCCTGTACTCAATACTCTGACCAATAAAGGAAAGCATACCAAACGCCTTCTTCACTATCCTATCTACCTGCGACTCCACTTTCAAGGAGCTATGAACCTGCACTCCAAGGTCTCTTTGTTCAGCAACACTCCCTGGGACCTTACCATTAAGTGTATAAGTTCTGCTCAGATTTGCTTTCCCAAAATGCAGCACCTTGGATTTATCCGAATTAAACTTCACCTGCCACTTCTCAGCCCATTGGCCCAAGATCCCGTTGTAATCTGAGGTAACTTTCTTCGCTGTCCACTACATCTCCAATTTTGATGTCATCTGCAAACTTACTAACTATACCTATTAGGCTCAGATCCAAATTCATTTATATAAATGAGGAAAAGAAGTGGACTCAGCACCGATCCTTGTGGCACTCCACTGGTCACACGCCTCTAGTCTGAAAAACAACCCTTCACCAGTGCCTTGTCTTCTACTTTTGAGCCAGTTCTGTATCCAAATGGCTAGTTCTTCCTGTATTCCATGAGATCCAACCTTGCTAACCAGTCTCCCATGGGTAACCTTGTCAAACGCCTGACTGAAGTCCATATCGATCACATCTATGGTTTTCCCTCATCAATCCTCTTTGTACTTCCTCAAAAAAAACACTCAAGTTTGTGAGACATGATTTCCCATGCACAAAGCCATGCTGACTATCCTTAATCAGTCCTTGCCTTTCCAAATACATGTACATCCTGCCCCTCGGTTTCCTCCAACAACTTGCCCACCACTGACGTCAGGATCACTAGTCTATAGTACCCTGACTTGTCCTTATCACCTTTCTTAAACAGTGGCACCATGTTTGCCAACCACCAGTCTTCCGGCACCTCACCTGTGACTTTTGATGATATAAATATTTCAGTAAGAGGCCCAGCAATCACTTTCCTAGCTTCTCACAGAGCTCCAGGATACACCTGATCAGGTCCTGGGGATGTATCCACCTATATGCATTTCAAGACATCCAGCACTTCCTCCTCTGTAACATGGACTTTTTTCAAGATATCACCATCTATTTCCTTACTGTCTATATCTTCCATATCCTTTTCCACAGTAAATACTGATGCAAAATACTCATTTAGTGTCTCCCCCATTTTCTATGGCTCCATACAAAGCCTACCTTGCCGTTCTTTGAGGGGCCTTATTCTCTCCCTAGTTACTCTTTTGTCCTTAATGTATTTGTAAAAACCCTTTGGATTCTCCTTAATTCTATTTGCCAAAGCTATCTCATGTCCCCTTTTTGCCCTCCTGATTTCCCTCTTAGGTATACTCCTATGCCCTTATACTCTAAGAACTCACTCAATCTATCCTGACTATACCTGACATATTCTAGGTGAAAGTGAGGACTGCGGATGCTGGAGATCAGAGCTGAAAATGTGTTGTTGGAAAAGCGCAGCAGGTCAGGCAGCATCCAAGGAGCAGGAGAATTGATGTTTCGGGCATGAGCCCTTCTTCAGGAATGAGGAAAGTGTGCCAAGCAGGCTAAGATATACCTGACATACGCTTTCTTCTTTTTCTTAACCAAACCCTCAATTTCTTTAGTCATCCAACATTCCCTATACCTACCAGCCTTTCCTTTCACCCTAACAGGAATATACTTTCTCTGGATTCTCATTATCTCATTTCTAAAGGCTTCCCATTTTCCAGCCATCCCTTTACCCAATCAGCTTTTCAAAGTCCTTGCCTAATACTATCAAAATTGGCCCTTCTCCAATTTAGAACTTCAACTTTTAGATCTGGTCTATCATTTTCCATCACTATTTTAAAACTAATAGAATTATGGTCACTGGCCCCAACGTACTCCCTCACGGACACCTCAGTTACCTGCCCTGCCTTATTTCCCAAGACAAGGTCATGTTTTGTGCCTTCTCTGGTAGGTACATCCACATACTGAATCAGAAACTTTTCTTGTACATGCTTAACAAATTCCTCTCCATCTAAACCCTTAACATTGCAGCAGTCCTAGTCTATGTTTGGAAAGTTAAAATCCCCTACTATAACCACCCCGGATCAGTGCTGGGTCCTCTACTTTTTGTTATTTAGATAAATGATTTGGATGCAAGCATAAGAGATACAGTTAGTAAGTTTGCAGATGACATCAAAATTGGAGGTGTAATGGACAGCGAAGATTACAACAGGATCTTGACCAGATGGGCCAATGGGTTGAGAAGTGGCAGATGGAGTTTAATTCAGATAAATCCCATGTGCTGCATTTTGGGAAAGCAAAACTTAGCAGGACTTATACACTTAATGGTAAGGCCCTAAGGAGTGTTGCTGAACAAAGAGACCTTGGAGTGCAGGTTCATAGCTCCTTGAAAGTGGAGTCACAGGTAGATAGGATAGTGAAGGTGGTGTTTGGTATGCTTTCCTTAATTGGTCAGAGTATTGAGTACAGGAGTTGGGAAGTCATGTTGCAGCTGTACAGGACATGGGTTAGGCCACTGTTGAAATATTGCGTGCAATTCTGGTCTCCTTCCTATTGGAAAGATGTGGTGAAACTTGAAAGGGTTCAGAAAAGATTACAAGGATGTTGCCAGGGTTGGAGGTTTGAGCTATAGGGAGAGACTGAACAGGCTGGGGCTGTTTTCTCTGGAGTGTCAGAGCCTGAGGGTGACCTTACAGAAATTTACAAACTTGTGAGGGGCATGGATAAGGTAAATAGGCAAAGTCTTTTCCCTGGGGTCGGGGAGTCCAGAACTAGAGAGTGTAGGTTTAGGGTGAGAGAGGAAAGATATAAAAGAGACCTAAGGGGGAACTTTTTCACACAGAGGGTGGTACAGGTATGGAATGAGCTGCCAGAGGAAGTGGTGGAGGCTGGTACAATTGCAACATTTAAGAGGCATTTGGATGGGAATATGAATAGGAAGGGTTTGGAGGGATATGGGCTAGATGCTGGCAGGTGGGACTAGATTGGGTTGGGATAACTGGCTGGCATGGACAGGTTGGACCGAAGGGTCTGTTTCCATGCTGTACATCTCTATGACTCGATGACTATTATTTTAAAATCACACAACACCAGGTTATGGTCCAATAGGTTTATTTGGAAGCACTAGCTTTCGGAGCGCCGCTCCTTCATCAGGCGGTTGTGGAGGACACAACTATAAGACACAGAATTTATAGCAAAAGTGTGATGTAACTGAAATTATATATTGAAAAATACCTTGATTGTTTGTTGAGTCTTTCATCTGTTAGAATACCATAATAGTTCCAATTAAACCTGTTGGACTATAACCTGGTGTTGTGATTTTTAACTTTGTACACCCCAGTCCAACACCCGCACCTCCAAATCATCACCCTATAATTTTACAGATAACTGAGATCTCCTGCCAAATTTGTTTCTGAAAGAAGATTTATCCTCTTTCAAGCCTGCTAAATCTCCTCTCAACCACCTCTCTCAAAGCAAACTTCTTTCAATCTCCTCCTAATTTCTGTACATATTTTGTCCTTCTGCATAATCAATAAGATGCATTTAAAGCCTCAAGTCATATCAGCTCCAAACATACATTGCCACTTTTGAATCTTTTAGAAACCACTTTCCACAGTTATTCTGTTGCCCCTAATATACTTCTAAAACATCTTTGGATTCTCCTTAATGTTACCCACTTGTGTTTTTTTTCCAGATCCCCTCTTTTACTCTCCTAATTTTTTTAAGTAACTCTTTGAAATTTCCCATACTCCTTGAGGGTGTCCACCTTCAGTATCTCCCATAACCTTCCTTTTACCATATCCAATCCTAAAAATTCTTTGATATCCAGGGTTCTCTGGACTTGTTGGTTCCAATGTTCACTGCTAAGCCAATCTTCAATACAATTTGCCAAATTGACTTGGATCCCACGGGGTCTTACCTTCTTGATAAGTCTGTCATGCAAGACTTGCCAAAAAAAATCTACTGAACTTCATGTAGATTACTTCAGCTGCACTACACCCAGGTACATAGCATCTGAAAAAGTTCAATCAGAAATTGTTAAACATAATGGGCGTATGTTGGTCCTTTAGTTTTGGTGTTTCCCTTCTGAATGTCTGCCACTGTTCTAAATGTGGATTTGCTTGCGAGTAGCTGCTCCGAGTACGCTTTGTCCAGATCCTGTTAAATCTTACTAAATTCAGCCTGGCTCCATTCAGAACCCTTATTTCAGGTTCATCATTGTCCTTGTCCCTTCTTACCTTAAATCACACTGAATTGTGGTCACCATCATCAAAATGCTTCCCCCACTACCACATCTACTGCTTGCCCATGTTGCTCTCTAAAACTAAGTCCAGCATCACTCCCTCTCTTGCAGGACTTTCTATGTGCTAGCTTAAAAATATCTCCTGGATGTATTTTAAGAATTCTGTCCCATCTAAGCCTTTCACTCTTGCACATATAGTCGCTGAAGGGTGGAATCGAGCCTGGGTCCCTGGTGCTGAGGCAGTAGTGTGAACTGCTGAGGCAGTAGTGTGAACTGCTGAGGGACTGTGCCACCCACTCTCCATATCCTTCAATTCAAATTCCTCCTTGGTCATGCCACTCCCTATCTCAGCAATTTCTTGCAGGCCGATAATCCTCTTAAGAGTTCAGCTTTCTTTTGCACTCCTATTTTCTTTGCCTTACCATTAGTAACTTTGCCCTCAGTTTTCAGCTCTTATCTTCTGTCCTGAAATCTTTGCACCTTTGTCGCTTTCTTTAAAGATGTTCCTTAAAACATGCATCTTCGACAAAGCTTCATAGTTAGTTATTTTAATATTTCCTCATTCAACTCATCACTTTTATCAGTTTACATTTGCGCTATGTCAAAGACAGTAATATAAATTAAAACTGTGGCTGATCTTCCCAAGCTTTGCAAAGAATGTGCATTACCCTGGAAAAAAATATAGTGTGGAAAATCTGCTCTAGTCATTTCTAAGAGAATCCAGCATAGCTTTTAGAAATGTACTGTCAAAAGATCAGAAAACGAGCTTCAAAATTTGACTTTTTATTTAGTGACGCCATATCTGGGAGAGTCATGCAAAGTAACACTGAATTGTTTGTCTTAAATCACATAACTATGTAGTCTCTAGTGAGCATGTACTGGCAGCAAGAGCCTCTATAAGCAGCTGTATTAAAAATGCTTGCTTTGAAAATCTTGGCATAGAATATACAGCCAACTTAACACTTCCTCTCAGATTGATCCTGGCCTCATTTATCTGCAATGTGGTTCAACCCAACACTGACAGCTGTGCTTTCAACCATTTAGGCATGGACGCAAATTTATTCCTTTAACATCTCCACCCCTCACTCCTGAAAGGAATTTTGACCGGTCAACCCTTCAATGGGGACAGGATCAGGGAGCAGTAAGTGGCTATAATTGATAGGATAATCTTAGAGAGGGCAAGTAGAGTTGAGGGAGAAAAAGAACATGGGTTTAGGGCTGGGACAAGAGTAAGGTTGACCTGTGGGTTAATGGAAGGAAGAAATGTATCAGATACTGCCTATTTTAATGGTATAAACGTTAATAACCAACATGTCCATGAGCACCTCAGAATTCTTGTTGAAGGTGAAGATGGAGAAGACATAAATGAGAAATGTAAGAGGGCTTAGGGTGCAAACAGGAAGGTGGCATTTATCTTTGGATGAGCTTGGAATAGTGAACAGTTTTAGCTGGCCAATAATACTTTATGGGTGGTGAATGGCTAAATGTTTTGTCCACAATCCCTGTTCAAGGATTGGATTTTAGGAAGTGAAGACGATGGACCTTCCAAGAGGAACACAGTCAGGGTTAAAGAGAAGTATGTCCCTAAGGGGAAAAGTGACCTATGGTAAAGTGAGAGCAAGGATGCAATTAAGCAGATCAGCAGTATCAGAAATGTCATGGTGACCTCAGGGTCAAAGGCTCGACACTTGGCATTTGGAAACTGCAGCTGTAGGAAGTATTTTCCAGGTGTGGAGTCACAAGTATAGTTGGGAGTGCAAAGGGAAATGTGTGTGAAAGTTATATATAATAAAATTGCAGAAGCCCTTCAGTTTCAGTTTCATTTCTAACTGGATAAATTGGATTTATTTTAATTAAGAATCTCCTATTATCATTGTGCTTCAGTTGAAAGAAAAAGACACAGCCTAAATTGAATTTATAATATTGCCTTTAAAGTGGAAAATGAGCCAAGGTGCTTTAGATACAAAAGTGTATATTTCAGCAGCAATGAAAACAATTGATTAAGCAAAATTACTACAAGTGAATAGAAGACCAAAGGTTAGCCAGCTGGAATTTCATAAATGTAATTGTATGAAAGATAAAAACCTAACATCCTATAAGTATCCAGCAAACCTGGTGTCAGCAGCACATATTCTGCCATATACGAGTACTAACTTTTAAATTTCTGCTTTCCAATATCCACTGTGCTATGCTCGAGTTATAGGTGACATGGGCAGGGGAAGAGAGTTTCCCCAAAGACAAACACAATGAAAAACAGTTGAAAGGGAATAAAGAACTGAGAGTGGTGAGTTAAGGAAGTAATTGGAGATTACGTTCATTGTGAGTGAGGTAGGAAAGTTTCCATGAGGGAAAGACTTCAGGGACATAATGGGAGTTCATGAATTCAGAGTAAAAACGATTCTGTGGAACACAGATGAAGAATGAAACTATTGAGAAATAAGGAAAGAATTAGAAAAACCAGGGGGAGAAGAGTAGAAAGAGAAATTCAGTTCTAATATTGGTTTAAATGCTGTAGGAACATGGTTCCCAAACCTTGCAGCATAACTGGCTGAAAGTACTTTATTGCCTTCAGTATGCTGTACAAGGTTATGTTTAATTGAATTGCATTTTAAGAACTTTTATAACATTTATGAAAGGTAACACAAGATGTCTTTGCCTACAATGTTTCTGGTATACACCAGAACCAAATTACTCAGTCCTTTACTTTATTAGCGGGATATTAGATAAAATAGTGGGAAACTAGCAGTAACCTAATGTTGGAATTTGAAATTTCTCAATTTGTGAAATCAATTAAAATTTTAGAAAGCTTCTAAAACTACCCCTGCAGATTATAAATAAACATACATGCATTTTGATGACTCCTTTATTTAATTTTGGATCCTTTTGAGAACAAGTGACATCTTCCATGACTGACCATGATTCATTTTCCTCTTCATTTACCAATAACGTCTTTGCACCCTTTGACATTATTGGCCACACTTTCCTTCGGATTCCTTTCTCTCATTGTTAAGTTAAGCAGAACTGGATTCCATCCTTACCATAAGTGTATCCTGACCTTGCTTTCACAGTCCCCAAACATCTATTCTTGTTACCACATGCTCTTTTTAAAAAAATCTACACACTGCTCCTTAGCAACGTCTAAAGACATTAGTTTAATTTTTAAATGTACATCAAGAATACATTGCTCTTCCTCTCCCATCACCTCACTGACTCCCTTCTCCACTTTCGTAACATTTGTCTGACAAAGTCTTATATAAGCCTCAGTGCCTTCAGTTCAAGAATAGACAGCTTGTATCAGTGATGCTCAGGCAATGAGCATTACGGTAACATTCAGTGAAGACACTGTTTCTGGAGTAGAGGTTTTACACTTGTGAGATTCTGACAGGATGTTTTCAGAAATTTTGCATAAGGCGCTGAATACATTTCCATTGTAATTATACAGATTAAAACAGTGAATGGGTCATGCGTTATTACAGCTAGTTTAGCTCTATAGACACAAGCTGACTTTATGTACGTGTATTTGCAGCAGAATTTGCCAATGGGTAATATAATCATAAATCAAAACAATCACCACTCAATGGAGCATAAGACAGTGGGTTGTTTATGATTAATCTTAAATGCATACACTGATGTCATTCAACTAACTATGAAAACAAAATACTTAGACAGACAAAGTGGGAAAGGGCAACACTGAATCATCCACCAATATGGTGCCACACAAACACACTCAAAACATGACTGGGGAGAGAGGAAGAAATGCACATATGCAAGCTCAAGCTGTCAGTATTTATCTCTGACTTGTCGTACTTTGCTCACAATTCATTATAAATCAAATATCCTGGTATGTAGCTTCCTTCACCAGTAACTATAATCACAATCAGTTAAGAGTACAAACATGAAGAATAAGGCTGTTGTGCGGCCATATATTGCAACAAGCTTTATCTGCTTTAACCGCAGTTTAAAGACAGTAGCCTATAACTAGGTGAGAAATATATAGACCACAAAGTTAACCGTTGGACAGTTGCAACTAGTCACATTTCTCCCTGTCTAGTAGTTTGAGATAGCAATTCCAGCGTGCACAGTGCGGGGAAGAAAACATTTCTGCTCCAGGTAAAAGTCACCGTGAAAAAGCGGAGTCTCTCATAGCCTGAACCAGCAGCAAGGTGAGAGAGAGAGAGAGAGAGAAAAAAAAACAGGGGTTTCATTCAAAACTTACCGCCTCGGTATCCATCGGGGATGGCTTTCCTGATAACCAAGAGCTGAGAGTTCACGGTGCTCTAGGTCTGTGTCTGCAGCCGGGTTTACTCCGAGCAGACTCGAACTCTCGGATTCCCAGCCGCTGCTTCCTCCTCACAGCCAACGAGGGAGAAATAATCACGCAGTGCGTACCTTGTGATTCTGGGCAATACGCCTCCAGCTGATTATCAGTGTGCGAAGACTTATTACTGTGGGCAGCTCCTGCCAAATTTCCATTTTCTTTTCACTTGAAGACGCCAACTTTTAAAAAAAAAATTAACTTGTCACTTTGAAAGACAGACACCTTTCCAGAGAGTTTAAACGTGGTGACAGAAGATAATAACTTCTCACAAACCCTCCTCCTCCTCCGCTTACTCTCTTCACTCCACTCCACCTGCGCCCGACTTTCGAAGCGCACACACAGACACACCGGCGGAAAGCCCACTCCGGGATTTTCCGCTGACCGGGCCGCCGTTATTCCAGCGTGTGGAGGGGAAGCAGAAACAGCCTTGCAAACTCTCGAGGAATTTCCCGGGAAATTGAAGATACCACTGGGCAGTTAGGTCCCTCACGACTGGAACCCGCTGGAAGTCTCATTTTAACTCCGAGAATTCGGGGCGGATTAAGTAAACCAGTCACTCGGGGAAAAGTTGGGCTTCTAAATCCATCGTCTCACTCACGAGTAACTATCGAACAGACCGCATAGTGACCTCTCTCACCGCTAACGACACCTCGCCCAGACCACACACACACAACCCTTCCTCTCTAAGGCCGAACAACCTCTCTTCCCCCTGCTCCAAACCAGACCCACTCCTTACCCCGCTGTGAACTCCAACCATCTTCTAAGAAATAGGAACATGAGTTGGCCGTTTGGCCCCTCCAGCTTGCCCAACTATGCAACAGGATCATGGCTGGCCTGACATTTCTCATGTCCGTTTCCCTGTCCTTTCCCCGGAACCCTGGATTCCCTTACTGATCAAGAATCCATCCATCTCAGCCTTAAATATACACAAGGGCTTTAGCCTGGCAATTATCTGTGGTAAGGAATTCCAAAGACTTGGATCCCTCCAAAAGAAGAAATTCTTCCTCATCTTATTCTTGAATTGACATCCCTTTACTCTGAGATTATGACCTGAATCCCCCACCCCACCACTACTCTGGGTCCACTCCTGCCTCCTCCTTCTGCCCCATTCCATCTCCAACAATCTACCTACCTCCATCCCTGTGGCCCCTCCTTACTTGACCCACCACTAGATTTGATCACTGCTCCAGGCCTAATCCCTTTCATAGTTCTGGAGCTGATTTCCCCCTTTACCTGTCAGGAGCAAACTCTTCCCCCCCCCCTTCCCTGGTCGAGAACTGCTTGCCTCACACTGCTCTTTCTCCTGTTCTAGATCACAATCTGCCTCACCACACCCCAGGCTCTAGCCCCACAGTCCAGCTGTTAACTTGTCCTCCCCTCCAATCTGATTCCTCTTTCTCTACTCAAAAACGTTAACCCAATGCTCACCCACTCCTGATACCTGCCCAATCCAATTTCCCCCACCCATTGCAACCTACAATAAACATTGCAACACTTATACTTCTCCCTTCCCGCCGTGCACCCTGGTAACCTACTCATCCTGGCACCCTGTCCCTGAGCAACTTGGCATGCTACCACTTGGCATTCTTCTGACATGTCATCTAACACTACTGCCTACCCAGCCAGTACCCTACTTATCTAGCACCTGATCCTTTTTACCACACTGGCACTTGGGGTGGCACAATGGCTCAGTGCTTAATGCTGTTGCCCTCACAGTGCCAGGGTCCTAGGTTTGATTCCAGCCTTGAGTGGCTGTGTGGAGTTTGCATATACTTCCTGTGTCTGTGAGACTTTCTGCCAGATGTTCCAGTTTGCTCCCATAATCCAGTAGATTAGCCGTGCTAAATTGCTTTGAGGCATCCAGAGATGTGTAGGTTAGGTGGGTTAGCCATGGGAAATGCAAGGTTACAGGGATTGTGGGGGGCGGGGAATGCTCTTTGGAGCGTTGGTGCCTGATGGGCCAAGTGGCTTCTTTCTGCACAGTACAGATTCTATGATTCTATCCGTCCACACCCTAATCTCACTTACTTTATGTTCTTACCATTCAACAGCAGTTGTCAGATTCTGTGATTCTAGATCTTTCAATTTCAGAATTCAGCAACTGGTTACTGTGGACACAGGATGTGGTTTGCCTCCCCGCAATAATTCTTGTACAGTGAGAGAACTGACAGAATGATAAATTGGCTGAAGGAACCTCTTTCATTAAAAAGAAGGGAGGGGCGGAGAGGCAATCTGCCTGAGATCTTGCCCTGCCTCGCCACTCCACCGAAAGTCTGAGCAATCGCTCAATGTTTGGAGCTGGAGGCAGCTCCATGGAGAATCAAGGTCCCTGGGATGGCAATATTTGGGCCATTTTACCACAATATGAATATTGGAAAGGAACTAACCTTCTAATAAATCCATGTTATAACCAGTCTCTGCATGGGATTCCCCATGTTACCAAGGTTCCAGACAGCCTACCTCAAACTATCAAGTTCCTGGGTGAGGGGGAATGAACCGACTCTCTCTTTGTTCAACCATGCCCCTGCTTTGGTTGCAACAAAGTTGATTAAAAATTATCCCCTCTCCCTTGTGGATGCCTTCCTCCCAGATCAAATGAATTCTTGTTTTAACCAGGCTTTCTTGAGTTAACAAAAGATTTAAGATTATTAGTTATTAAATACACAAGAAAAATAATAACACAATGATGAGAAACAATCATAGAGACTATTGGAGAAATTCAACATGTCTGAAAGCATCTGTGGACAGATGAACACAGTTAATGTTCTGAATCTGATATGGCTCTTCTTCAGAAACGGAAGATCCTGGTTAAATCATTTTATCCCTCCCAGATCAAATTCCTCCCAGTTACATCATTCCTGAAGAAAGGCTCATGCCCGAAACATCGATTCTCCCGCTCCTTGGATGCTGCCTGACCTGCTGCGCTTTT
The DNA here is from genome assembly GCF_047496795.1 of Chiloscyllium punctatum. Taxonomy (NCBI): domain Eukaryota; kingdom Metazoa; phylum Chordata; class Chondrichthyes; order Orectolobiformes; family Hemiscylliidae; genus Chiloscyllium; species Chiloscyllium punctatum. Next base: position 81,428,272 of record NC_092745.1, read on the forward strand.
CCAGCAACACATTTTCAGCTCTGATCTCCAGCATCTGCAGTCCCCACTTTCTCCCCTAAATCATTTTATTGTTTTGACAGAGGCAGAGAAAGGCTGAAGGGAAACAGAGGATGAGGAGGCCCAGTGCAAAGCCAAGGGGGAGGGGTTGTTCATGGTGGTGAAAGAGAAAAGGAGACGTGGAATAGTTGTAAATTAAAGTGTGGAAGGGAGAGAAGGTCCTCTCTACTGAAAGTAAAGTAAACAAGATAAATCTGTGGGGAGGGGGTGAGATGAAAGAAAAATGGAGAACAGATATTTTGTGTCCATTTTCTAAAGTTATAGAGTTCAATATTAAAATCTAGAAAGGCTAGACTAGAACACATAAGGACCTCATTACACTAATACATGAGTAGGGTTGAAGCTCACCTTTACCCCTTGTCCCTGTGTATTCTTGAAAGGGAAACTGCAAACATGTCTCTTACCCAGATTGCTGTCTTTTCCCGTCATAGCCATAGTCTGAGACATTCACAGGAGATTATAGTTTACTTTATGGTGTATTTGTCCCTTTGAAGGTCCTGCAATACCACGGGGTGTAACATTTCAAAACTCTTCTCTGGACATTTGCAGTTATCTTTTGGCTTCATGTCCTCTTTTTAAAAATATGTTTCCCATTAGAAGTTTGACATGTCTGTAGGTGATGCGGTCGTAACATTTCTCCTGCATAATGAATCGACTTTGACTCATTCTCACTTCTTTATAAAAAGGAGAAAAACAAAAAAAGCCTTATACTCAAGCACACATTCATTCATATAACCTATGTCAATTATATCTCTTCATTTATAAGTGGGTCAGTTTAGGTTCTCTACAGAACATCTGCAATTACATTTGATTTCCTCTCAATGTGGGTAATTTTGGATCTAAAACTTACCCATAACAGTTAACCAGTTGTGGCCAGTGTAGATTATGGTCTTTCAGTCATTTCAGACATATATCTCAATTGTCTGAGAGCCAGTAATAAACAGAGTTTACTTCTGTACTGTGCAGTACCATTTATGATTTTTAAAAAATTGATCTGTCTTCCTGAAGGAGAACAGCCTCTACCCTGGTGTCATTCACATCAATATTTACTTTAAATGCTTGTTTAAATCTGGAACTACAAGAACAGGCTCACTTCATAAAAGTGTTTTCAGCTTTTCAAAAAACAGTATGCTATTCTGTGGTCAGTACTACCTTTGTTTTTATTTCTGTTGCAGGTCTGAAAGTTGGGTGACTACTCAGCTGAAGATTGGAATGAACCTCCATAGAACACACTCCTCATTCCCAAAACCCTCATGACTATTTTTTTTTTGTGTGAATGGGGAGCTGTACTATCACTTGCACCTTGGCAGTCCTGGGCAGAATGCATCTTTGACGCAACATGTGTCCTAATGTGACCACTATGGAGCTTTTCATAAATGGATTCTGTTTCTAGTGCCCATGCCCACTGGTCAGCAGCAAGTTGCTTATATCTTGCAAATACCATATATGTCCGGTGAAGCCCTTTCCAGAAGGGATGGAATTTTTCACAGTACATCTCTGGCTCTAACTGTACAGACTTGGTGGGAGGAACTCAATTTTGAACTCAATTTTTTTCTCAATTTTGAGCTGTAGAGTTCCTATCTCCACACGGTCCTCTTGGAACAACAAAAAACAGTGAGTTTGCGCACCCTTATTAGGCACATTGGCGATCTGAGAACTCGCTAAACTAGTCATGCCAATTGGCAAAAATAGTTTGAGTGAAATCCAGGTCACTTGGGAGCTCTGCAGAGACCATTAAGGTTTTGAAAAGCAAAACAGAGCATTTGTTTTGTGACCTAAACTGCCTGGACAGGATTTAACTGTAAATAATCCCACGTTTGTTCAGGTTATTGGTTAACAAATATGATAACTATAATATATTTTACTATCAAAAAATAAGCAGGGCTATATGTAAGAAATTAGCTGATCTACGAAGTTAGTTGAAGATTTATTTATGCACTCATAAGACTTTTAAGGAGGACTATTTTACTCCTTTTATAAGGCCCAGAAATACAATGGAAAAGCATAAAAGAGAACTGAATGTTGATAAGAAACCAATAGGGACTGGGACTTATTGAAGGAAGTGAGCCTGACCTTTTACAATGCGAGGATCATTTGTATACCCAATATGTTTGTAACCAGAGACAATGTAAAGTATTGGGAAGGTAGCACCAATGGCATTGATGTGATGTTGGAGGCAGTTGTGGCCAGGTAATGGGAATGGCAGGAAGAAATAAACTGGAGAATATTATATTAGAAATCCTCATGAGCAATTAGACTGTGAGTTGTGGTTTGAAATTTGCAACAACATAGGAACATTTAGAGAATATGTGAAGAATAAACATGCAATGAAGAAGCTTGTAGCAAATGTAACAATTCGAGCAATTACAATGCTGTTGCACATCCTACTGTAAATATAAGGGCCCTCTAATCATAGATGACAAATTTGGTTGTGAATTGTATGACTTGAAAGAGAAAAAAAAGTCAGATTAGATCAAAACGAAATGCACAAAAGTATATAGACCAGGAAATCTACGAGAATAGAAAGTAATGATAATGGCCGAAGAGAGTGGAAATCAATCAAAACTGATCAGGATATATTATTCCTGTTAACATTAGGCAAACAGTACCAAAGATCTTGGCACATTAATCTGATGACAGCACTGATTTTGATCACAAAAAAACCCAAATATCTGATAAAAGAAGAATGGTAGAATATTTATAAAGGTAGTGTCCTGGTAGCATCTCCATTATCAGATGTGGATGAGAATGATGAAGGAAAAGATGAAATAGAGGAAGAAAATAGTCTCAATAATAGATCTTCTGGTGTAGAAAGTATTAATGAAGGTGTGGATAATGTAACAAGGATGAATGAAGGAAATGTGGAATTATTAGAAAATGTAGAACAGATGATAAAGTGCCAAAATAAAGATCAGATAATTAATTGGCCAAATTGTTAGTAAAAAAAAATGGCATGAAGGTAAAATGTCTAATCAGTCCAATAAGGATGCAATCAAAAATGTAGAGACCATTTACAAGCTCTGGAGCTAGAAACTGATATGCAAGGAAGAAATCTAACTACAAAACAGTATAAACACAATTTTTAAAGGATTAAAAAAGGTCAAGGAGAATTGTGGGTATGTCTGATGAAATTAAATTTCCTTTATAAGAGCTTGAAGAATGTTTCAGGGGAAAATTGATGACAATTATGAATAGACTGACATTGATAAATTCATAAAACCAATAAGGAAGCTAAGAATGGTGATTTAATGTTCGAGTCAAGATTAGCATGGTGCTGGAAAAGCCCAGCAGGTCAGGCAGCATTTGAGGAGCAGGAAAATTGATGATTCTGGCAAAAGCCCTTCCAGCACCACTCTAATCTTGACTCTGATCTCCAGCATTTGGAATCCTCACTTTCACCTAGTTTAATGTTAGATATCAATGAAAATGAGATTAGGGAAGGTGTGGAAGATTTTAAGAATTAAATGGCTGCTTGCCCAAATAAAATTACTGCTTTTGATTCAATGATTTTAGTTGACTCCAATCAGACTGATCTGGCAAGAGTCTTTAGTTAATGGATGAAGATATCTACAATACCAAGGTGTGTTAGACTTTCTGGAAAGGTTTTGCTGCTAAATCAAAAGATCCTGCAGTTCTGAGTTGTGTTGATAACTGGAGGCCAAAACAATTGGTTCAGTCCTGTTTTGCCTTCTCAGCAAAATTATAGCTGAGAGATTGTTAAAAGCTATTATTATAAACCAAAGATGAAAATGATTTATCCTTCAAAAAGATTTAGTAGCTCCAAATGCAATGAAAAGGTGACTATTTTACAAACTGATTAAGGCGGCAAAAAAGTCCAGAAAAGAACCCTCAGTGGTGTTTGTTGATTTCCTGAAGGTATTTGATTTGTTCAGGCAAAATTGATTAATTGAAGTTTAAAAATATTATAAATTTACCCTGAATTTATTTCATCATGAGTACACTTTATACATGTTAGAATAATGGTTGAAGGTGGAGATCATCAAATCATAGAAGTTTAAAGTACAGAAGGAGGCTATTCAACCCATCATGTTTAACTAGCTCCCAAAAGAACTACCAAGCTAGTCCCACTCTCCAGCCCAATCATTGGAGCCATCTAAATTCGTCACTTTCAAATATACATCTAGCTCTCTTTTGAAACCTCATATGGAATCCATCTCTCCATTCACCCAGGGAGCACATTCCAAATCCTGACAACTCTTTGAATAAAGAAGTTTCTCCTCCTCACCTCACTCCTCGCTGCCTTGCTGACAATCTTGGAATTGTGACATCCCAACTGGAGGCGATAGAATATCCGTTTTTACCCAGTCAGAATTGTTGATAATTTTGAACATTTCAAAAAGGTCACCTCATAGCCTTCTCTGTTCCAAGGAGAATAAGCCCAATTTCTCTAATCTTTCCTTGTATCAACATCTCTCTTTCCTGGTGGAACAGAATCAATTAAAGTTACCAAGAGTGTGAAACAGAGTAATCATTTCCCACCATTGCCATTTAATATTGTGATGTAAACTGTATTAAGTACATTGATGGGCAGAGGAATTTGGCATGTTAAGGTATAAAAGTAGACCAATGATATTTACGACATTTGTGATGGCATAGCATTCATTAGTAACTGATACAACAGGAAGTTTAAAAATTTGGAAATCCTTCCAAATTTCTGTTAAAAGACAGGTTGGACATTAATATTAAGAAGAAGGCTGGATTTTTTTATCACCAATAAAAATAAAAGATTGACGTAACAATGATACACGATGGGAATTGAGGGGAATTTATAAGCTCATGTGCTTTTTGGCGGGAGTACAGGGGAAGATCAGTGTGTGAAACTCCAGAAATGGATTGACAATTTACGATTGGCCTAAATTAAACCAGCACAGATAATGGACATTTCAAATTCTACGTTATCTCTAGGTTTAGTTATCACCCTTATTCTCAATGAGGTGTTTAATAAAATACATCAATAGACTAGATAAACTAACTAAACATCTATAAGTACATCTCTATGACTCTAAACATATACTATTATCTAGCATCGGAAACTACAAATGGTCTATTATATTGGGAAAACAGAAATGAGACTTTGGAGCTACCAACACTCCAGATAAAAATTCCTGCAGCGATTATTAAAATCTGGGAAGGGATGAAGGAAAGGTATCGACGGATCCTGTCATCAAATTTTCATGTTCATCTCGTAGTATAAATATCGAGGACCGAATTGGACAATGCAAAACATTAAAAATTATGTATGAAGCTAAATTCATTAAGTTTAGCAGATGAGTAAGTGAATGAAGATGGGATAATTGATTTGTAATTTGTCAAGAAATATAAAGGTCATGTGAAAGTGGAGAGAGATTGAGTCTTATAAATGGGTTGTCTTGAGCTTTAAAGGAGAGGATGTACATTATTTTTACAACGGTCCACAATGCGCGAACAATTTCAGTTATAACAATACTGCAACTACGGACAAGCATAATTGTTACTATGTAAAAAGGTAAAAACAATGACTGCAGATCCCTTACCCTACCTCACCCTAGTTCCAAACTTCTAGCTCAGCACTATCCCCATGACTTGTCCTACCTGCCTATCTTCTTTTCCAATTATCCATTTCACCCTCCCCCCGCCCCCGACCTATCATCCTCATCCCCTCCCCCACTCACCTATTGTACTCTATGCTACTTTCTCCCCACGGAGAAAGTGAGGACACTGCAGATGCTGGAGATCAGAGCTGAAAACGTGTTGCTGGAAAAGCGCAGCAGGTCAGGCAGCATCCAAGAAGCAGGAGAATCGACGCTGGGCTCATGCCCGAAATGTCGATTCTCCTGCTCCTTGGATGTTGCCTGACTTGCTGCGCTTTTCCAGCAACACATTTTCAGCTACTTCCTCCCCACCCCCACCCTCCTCTAGCTTATCTCTCCATGCTTCAGGCTCTCTGCCTTTATTCCTGATGAAGGGCTTTTGTCCACAACGTTGATTTTACTGCTCCTTGGATGCTGCCTGAACTGCTGTGCTCTTCCAGCACCATTAATCCAGATAATTGTTACTATCTCTAGACTTTGCGAAGGTCTGTCTATGATACCTGCTGTAGACAATGTGGATTGAAAGTTGTATGTTCATTAAAAATATTAGGATCAATCGAACACAACAAAACCATCAAGCCACTGAAAGGAAAAAAAGCACATAGTGTGGACGGACTGTTTTGGTAGAATCAGTTTCTTGTACTGGTGCTGGTGAATAATGAAATTCTAATGTGATATTTAGAAAAGAAAGCGGCGTGAGTTGGTGTTACAGCCAGATTCAAAGACAATAACTCACTGCTGGAAAACACATGGACAGAGAAAAATGGTACAATCCAATCATCTGGAATCTCTGCTATTGAAAAGACTAAGGGCAAAAGTGTTCAATTATTTGGGTCTGTAATTGGAGCTCAGGAGAAATCGTTTTATCTTTACGATGTCTGGATAACTTTTTTAAAAAAACTATAAAGTTCAAGAGTTTCACTAGCCAGCTAACCAGAGTTGCAGTACTTCTTTCTCTAGATATTTTAATGAATATTCACATAATAAAATGTAAGACATTTAATGGTATCTTAGAGATTGCTGCTTTTCTTAGAAACCCTACAGTATGGAAACAGACCATTTGGCCCAACAAGTCCATACCAACCCTCCAAAGAGTATCTGACCCAGACCCATTCCCTTACACTATCACTTTATATTTTCCCTGACTAACACACCTAACCTAACATCCCAGAAGACTATAGACAATTTAGCATGGCCAATTCACCTAAACCGCACATCTTTGGACTGTGGGAGGAAACTGGGGCACCTGGAGGAAACGCATATAAAAACAAGGAGAATGTGCAAACTCTACCCGCGGCTGGGATTGAACCCAGGTCCCTGCCCCTGTGAGGCAGCAGAACTAATCACTGAGTCACTGTGCCACCCTTTTACAAGATGTTTATTTTCTTCTATTAATATTTAATTGTTTCTAAGTCCGGTTTACAATGTATACTTTTCTTTCAATTGTTTTAATTAATAAAGTTGTGACTTTGAATTTTTTAAGTTGGGTGTGAGAAAAGTTAACTTGCTTCATAATGAATTTTATCATATGAGGATACCGAATAGGTTTCCATGTTCCCAACATTCTCTTTTTCCCTCTCATTATTTGCCGATTTGAGGTCAAGGTCCAGTTTGACATCTCATGGAAGAACGTTGGCAACATTTGAAGTATACATAATTAAATTTATTGTATTGCATTCATTCACAGCCTTTTAAACTTCCTCATAATTAATAATGTTTCTTCAAGCATCCCTCTGCATCTCAGTTTTAAACGAGTGCCCCTTTATTCTGTAACTATGTCCATTAATTTAAGATTCATCCACTAACAGAAGCATCTTCTCAATATCTACCCTGTTAAGCCCTCTCAAAATCATCTGTTTCAATAAGATTATCCTTGCTCTTCTAAAATCTAATGACTAAAGGTCTGTCCTGTTTAATTGTTCTTGATAAGTGAACTCCCTTTTCCCAAGAATCAGGGTAGTGATTAGCTTTTGAACTGCCTCCTGTACTTTCTTAAATACAAGGAGCAAAACTATACAAAGTACTCCAGGTGCAGTCTGTCTAACACCCCATCCAGTTCTAACAAGATTTCTGTTTTTAAATTTCAACACCATTGCAAAGGCCAAGATTTGATTTGATATCTTAATTAATTGCTACAGCTGCATGCTAACTGTTTGTATTTCATGTTCAAGAATATTCAAGTCCTCTGTACTGCACTTGTGTTTAGTTTCTCTCCATTTAAATAATAGTCTACCTTTTGTTTCTTCCCACAATACTACATAGCCTTACACTTGCCTACATTAAACTCCATTTGCCGTGTTTTTGCTTATTAACTCAATTTACCTTTATCCCCTTCTTATGTCCTTATCACAACTTGCTCTCTTATCTTTTGTTGTATCATCAGCAAATTTAGACATATTACTTTCTGCCCCAGCTTCCTGTCATCAAAATAAATATAAGTAATTGAGGTCATGACTGATCCTTGTCGCATTCCCTTAGTTGCAACTTTGCAACCTGAAGTAAAGCACATTAATCCCAATTCTCTGGCTTCTGTCTGTTAACTCATCCTCAATCTAAGCTAATACAACATACTTAATACCATGAGCTCCTATCCTGTGCAATAACCTTATTTATGGTACTTATCAAATGACTTCTGGAAATCCAAATACACTACATCTACTAATTCTTTTTATCAACTCTGCTTGTTATATTCACAAAGAGTTCCAGCAAGTTTATCAAACATGGTGGAGGCTGGTACAATTACAATATTTAAAAGGCACCTGGATGGACAGATGAATAGGAAGGGTTTAGAGGGATATTGGCCAAATGCTGGCAAATGGGACTAGATTAATGTAGGATATCTCATGGTGTACATCTCCATGACAATGACTCTATGCTTTCCCTTTAACAAAGCCACGTTGATGTTGTTGATTGCATTAAACTTCCTCAATGTCCTCATATTTTTTCCTTATTAATAGATTCCAGCACTTTTCCTATGAAAAATCGCAGACTAACTGGCTTAAAATTTGTTGCTTTCTGTCTCACAGTCTTGTTGAACAGGGGGGTCACATTAGTAGCTGACCAATCAATTGAAATCATTCCAGAATCTAGGGACGTCTGGAATATTTTGACTGATATCTCCACTATCTCTTCAGCCACTTCCTTTAAAGTCCTTGAATGCAGGTTGTCAAGTCCTATTGACATGACCTCCTTGAGCCCCATTAACTATCAAGTGCTTTGTCAACCTCATGGTAGAGACTGTGACAAATCTTTCTTCAGATTAGCAAATTGTTTATCTCTTATCTCTGGGATATTTGAAATGTTCTCCATCATGAAGACCAATGCAAAATGTCATTTTAAAATATCTGCTATTTCTCCGATCCCTGTTATTAATTCCCAGTTGCATCCTCAAAGCATTCCAAACTTGATTTAACTATTCTTTCTTTTTATATACTAATAGAAGCTCTTGCTGTTAGACATCACTGTTAGACATACCAGTTTCCAGGTAGGTTCTGCAATGTACTGCTCTAAAAACACTTTACAAATTTGCCTTCCATGATACTGTTGCTCATCAGATTTGTCTTGTTCATGTGTGGATTAAAATCATCCATAACAATTGGAGTGTCCCTCTTTGCCTCGATTATTTCCTGATTTAATTTTGTTTTAAAGTGACTGAACTCTTCAGGGGCCAATAGATGACTGCCATCCATGACATCTTTTCCTTGCTGTTCTTTGTATCCACCCAAACTGATTCCACATCATGATTTATTGCACCTGTATCACCACTCATATATCACCCTACTCATATCGCTAAACTCATACTTTCCTTTATTAACAACACTACCCCACTTCATTTTCCTCTTCACCTATTCTTCCAGATTGTTAAATACCATTGAATATTGAGTTTACAGTCTTAGTCATCATGTTAGTCTATGAACCCAAGTAATGTTCTCGGGACCTGGGAATTTTACTATGGCAAATAGTGGATTTTGATTTTAATAAAATTCAGAAATTAAGAGTCTAACGATAACCATGAAACTGTTGTAAAAAATCCACCTTGAGGGAAAGAAAGCCCTGTCCTTACCTAGACCCCAGACTCCTGAGTCCAGTCCTACAGCAATGTTAACCGTCTAACCAGTGACACCCACATCCCATGAATTAAAAGAAACTCATTTATTTTGCCGCAGATGTTACATGAAGCTTTGACTTTTACCAGTATTTTTTTTCTGGTTCTAATTTGTACTGCAGTCTTCTTTGGATATTTTCTACACCTTCCTGCCAAACTTTGATTATCATTTGTCTCTTCCCTACTCTACGTGTCTCCTTTCTTGTTCCTTAATGATTTTTTAAACTTCCCCTCAGTTGAACTCACCCACCCCAATAATTAGTGTAAAGCTCTCTCCATAACCTTAGTTATAACAATCACCTGTCTACTGGTCCCAGCATAGTTCAAATGACATAGTTATACCAGGGAAACCCAGTGGATGTAGTCTATCTAGACTTCCAAAAGGCCTTTGATAAGGTGCCACACGGGAGGCTGCTAAGCAAGGTGAGGGCCCATGGTGTTCGAGGTGAGCTACTGGTATGGATTGAGCATTGGCTGTCTGACAGAAGGCAGAGAGTTGGGATAAAAGGTTCTTTTTCGGAATGGCAGCCGGTGACAAGCGGTGTCCCGCAGGGTTCAGTGTTGGGGCCGCAGCTGTTCACGTTATATACTAATGATCTGGATGGAGGGACTGGGGGCATTCTAGCAAAGTTTGCCGATGATACGAAGTTAGGTGGACAGGCAGGTAGTACTGAGGAAGTGGGGACGCTGCAGAAGGATCTAGACAGTTTGGGAGAGTGGTCCAGGAAATGGCTGATGGAATTCAATGTGAGCAAATGCGAGGTCTTGCACTTTGGAAAAAAGAAAACAAGCATGGGCTACTTTCTAAACGGTGAGAAAATTCATAAAGCCAAAGTACAAAGGGATCTGGGAGTGCTAGTCGAGGATTCTCTGAAGGTAAACATGCAGGCTGAGTCTGTGATTAAGAAAGCGAATGCAATGTTGTCATTTATCTCAAGAGGGTTGGAATATAAAAGCAGCGATGTGCTACTGAGACTTTATAAAGCTCTGGTTAGGCCCCATTTGGAGTACTGTGTCTAGTTTTGGTCCCCACACCTCAGGAAGAACATACTGGCTCTGGAGCGTGTCCAGCAGAGATTCACACGGATGATCCCTGGAATGGTAGGTCTAACATACGAGGAACGGCTGAGGATCTGGGATTGTATTCATTGGAGTTTAGAAGATTAAGAGGAGATCTAATAGAAACTTACAAGATAATACATGGCTTGGAAAGGGTGGACGCTAGGAAATTGTTTCCCTTAGGCAAGGAGACTAGGACCCGTGGATATAGCCTTAGAATTAGAGGGGGTAAATTCAGAACAGAAATACAGAAATGCGGAGACATTTATTCAGCCAGAGAGTGGTGGGCCTGTGGAATTCATTGCCGCGGACTGCAGTGGAGGCCGGGACGCTAAATGTCTTCAAGGCAGAGATTGATAAGTTCTTGATGTCACAAGGAATTAAGGGCTACGGGGAGAATGCAGGTAAGTGGAGTTGAATTGCCCATCAGCCATGATTGAATGGCAGAGTGGACTTGATGGGCCGAATGGCCTTACTTCCACTCCTATGTCTTATGGTCTTATGGACACCTATCCCAATGTAACAACCCTTTTCCCACCCAGTACTGGTGTCAGTATCCCATGAATCATGACTCAGTTATCTCATACTGGACAGAAGTGAAGACTGCAGATGGTGGAAATCAGAGTCTAGATTAGAGTGATGCTGGAAAAGCACAGCAGGTCACGCAGCATCCGAGGAGCAGGAAAATCGACATTTCGGGCAAAAGTCCATCATCAGGACTGAAGGCAGGGAGCCTTCAGGGTGGAGAGATAAATGGGAGGGGTGGAGATGGGGAGAAGGTAGCAAAGAGTACAATAGGTGGATGGGGGTGGGGATGAAGGTGATAGGTCAGAAAGGAGGGTGGGGGAAGGTAGCAAAGAGTACAATGGGTGGATGGGGGTGGGGATGAAGGTGATAGGTCAGAGAGGAGGGTTGGGTGGATAGGTGGGAAGGAAGATTGGCAGGTAGGACAGGTCATGAGGATGGTGCTGAGCTGGAAGGTTGGAACAGAGGTAAGATGGGGGTAGGGGAAATGAGGAAACTGGTAAAGTCCACATTGATACCCTGGGGTTGAAGTGTCCCGAGGTGGAAGATGAGGCGTTCTTCCTCCAGGCGTTCGGTAGTGAGGGAATGGCATGGAGGAGGCCCAGGACCTGCATGTCCTCGGCAGAATGGGAGGGGGAGTTGAAATGCTGGGCCACGGGGCGGTGGGGTTGATTGGTGTGGGTGTCCCAGAGATGTTCCTTAAAGCGCTCTGGGAGAAGGCGTCCAGTCAACCCAATGTAGAGGAGACCGCATTCGGAGCAACGGATACAATAAATGACATAGGGGGATGTGCAGGTGAAACTTTGATGGATGTTGAAGGCTCCTTTGGGGCCTTGGATGGTGGTGAGGGGGGAGGTGTGGGTTTTGCAATTCTTGCAGTGGCAGGACGGGAGGGTGGGTTGTTGGGTGCTGTGGACCTGACCAGGTAGTCACGGAGGGAGCGGTCTTTGTGGAAAGTGGAAAGGGGTGGGGAGGGAAATATATCCCCAGTGGTGAGGTCTGTTTGGATGTGGCGGAAAAGTTGGCGGATGATGCGGTTTATGCGAAGGTTGGTAGGATGGAAGGTGGGGACCAGGGGGGTTCTGTCCTTGTTATGGTTGGAGGGATGGGGTTTGAGGGCAGAGGTGCGGGATGTCGATGAGATGCATTGGAGGGCATCTTCAACCACGTGGGAAGGGAAATTGCGGAGAAGGTCTATCTCACACTAAAGTTTGAGCCACACACTTTGTTGGGAATGTAACCACATCTATCCATGCCAATTTGCATGTAACTCAAAAACTATTATCTTTATAGTCCTGCTTTTTTAATTAAGCCAGAAGCTGTTCTCAATTCAAGACAAAAATCTCTTTCCTTGTCCTACCTTTGTCTTTGGTATTTATGTAGACCATGAACACATGCCCTGAACATGACCGACAAGGGGAAATTGGTGCCCCATTTTGTGGACAGGGAACCGAGTGTCCTGATGAATGGGGGTGATACAGACAGATGCATCTTGATCCTCCAGAACCACCAGAATAGGCCATAACACCAAACCCTAATCATGGAGGGCAACGTAGTCTCAGCTATCTGGAGGAATCCCCAGCACTTTGAGAAGAAAGTCAATAAATTCCTTCTGCTAGATTAATTGCCCTCTAGCTTCACTTGACTACCGCACACTCACTCCATTTCTGTTACTTAACACTGACTTTCAACCAAGGCTCATGCTCTACCAAACTCACTGTTGTAGAGTCATAGAGATGTACAGCATGGAAACAGACCCTTCGGTCCAACCTGTCCATGCTAACCAGATATCCCAACCCAATCTAGTTCCACCTGCTAGCGCCAGGCCCATATCCCTCCAAACCCTTCCTATTCATATACCCATCCAAATGCCTCTTAAATGTTGCAATTATACCAGCCTCCACCACTTCCTCTGGCAGCTCATTCCATACATGTACCGCCCTCTGTGTGAAAAAGTTGCCCCTTAGGTCTCTTTTGTATCTTTCCCCTCTCACCCTAAACCTATGCCCTCTAGTTCTGGACTCCCCGACCCCAGGGAAAAGACTTTGTCTATTTATCCTATCCTTGCCCCTCATAATTTTGTAAACCTCCATAAGGTTACCCCTCAGCCTCCGACACTCCAGAGAAAACAGCCCCAGCCTGTTCAGCCTCTCCCTGTAGCTCAGATCCTCCAATCCTGGCAACATCCTTGTAAATCTTTTCTGAACCCTTTCAAGTTTCACAACATCTTTCTGATAGGAAGGGGACCAGAATTGCATGCAATATTCCAACAGTGGCCTAACCAATGTCCTGTACAACCACAACATGACCTCCCAACTCCTGTACTCAATACTCTGACCAATTAAGGAAAGCATACCAAACGCCTTCTTCACCATCCTATCTACCTGTGAATCCACTTTCAAGGAGCTATGAACCTGCACTCCAAGGTCTCTTTGTGCAGCAACACTCCCTAGGACCTTACCATTAAGTGTATAAATACTGCTAAGATTTGCTTTCCCAAAATGCTGCACCTCACATTTATCTGAATTAAACTCCATCTGCCACTTCTCAGCCCAATGGCCCATCTGGTCCAGATCCTGTTGTAATCTGAGGTAACCCTCTTCGCTATCCACTACATCTCCAATTTTGGTGTCATCTGCAAACTTACTAATTGTACCTCTTATGCTTGCATCCAAATCATTTATGTAAATAACAAAAAGTAGAGGACCCAGCACCGATCCTTATGGCATTCCACTGGTCACAGGCCTTCAGTCTGAAAAAAACCCTCTACCACCACTATCCTCTGTCTTCTACCTTTGAGCCAGTTCTGTATCCAAATGGCTAGTTCTCCCTGTATTCCATGAGATCTAACCTTGCTAATCAGTCTCCCATGGGGAACCTTGTCGAATGCCTTACTGAAGTCCATATAGATCTCATCTACTGCTCTGCCCTCATCAATCTTCTTTGTTACTTCTTCAAAAAACTTAATCAAGTTTGTGAGACATGATTTCCCATGCACAAAGCCATGTTGGCTATCCCTAATCAGTCCTTGCCTTTCCAAATACATGTACATCCTGTCCCTCAGGATTCCCTCCAACAACTTGCCCACCACTGAGGTCAGGCTCACCAGTCTATAGTTCCCTGGCTTGTCTTTACCACCCTTCTTAAACAGTAGCACCATGTTTGCCATCGTCCCGTCTTCCGGCACCTCATCTGTGACTATCGATGATACAAATATCTCAGCAAGAGGCCCAGCAATCACTTCTCTAGCTTCCCACAGAGTTCTCAGGTACACCTGATCAGGTCCTGGGGATTTATCCACTTTTAACCATTTCAAGACATCTAGCACTTCCTCCTCTGTAATCTGGACATTTTGCAAGATGTCACCATCTATTTCCCTACAGTCTATATCTTCCATATCCTTTTCCACAGTAAATACTGATGCAAAATATTCATTTGGTATCTCCCCCATTTTCTGTGGCTCCACACAAAGGCCGCCTTGCTGATCTTTGAAGGGCCCTATTCTCTCCCTAGTTACCCTTTTGTCCTTTTGTATACAGCATCTTCCCTCATTCTCACCTCATTCACTTACACTACCAACCCTGCATGGCCTCTAAGCTGCCCAGACATTCACCCAGGGACACCTCACCAATTTCTCCTTCACTTGCAATAGCACCAATAGCTGTACCACCCATTTTCACTGAATGTAATATTTTCATCCTCTTAGTCCATAAGAAAGCAACCCACAATACAGCTGAAAGAGTCAAAACAGTTGGTGCAGTGCCCAACATCTGTCTTTTCACCCTGTATCTCAGGAAGATTTTGATTCAGACCACACTGAGCAGCTGAATGCTCATATCCAAACTCTTGGACTGACGTAAGAGACTGCCCTTGCCTTACTGTACTTATTGACAGTATGCCCCTGGACTTTCTGACGATTACTCCTCTTAGACTTTGAGACAAGATCATTTGCTTGATGTGCATACAGTGCAATTGCCCCATAAGCTGCTGGCAGATGATGCAGGTGTAAGATTGAGGCAGCGATCTGCCATACATCAAGATGTGCATCCACTTGACTGAAGGTTAATGATTGCTGACCAGCATGACAAGCTGTCTGGCTTTACGTCTGAGCTGAACAGCAAGGCAATACTGCAGTACTGTGTGCCTTTAGACTGAGTCTGAAGGGATACAGCACAATAAGGCAAGGATACTTTGAGCATCTAGGTAGGTGCTAACTTGATGAACATTAAGACAGAAAGTGAGCAGCCTGTTTTGCAGCCTGGTCCAGTCTGTAAACTGATTTTCCCTCCTGGCATGTAAAGTGTTCTTGTAGTAGCTTTCCCATGATAGTTGCCACTGCAGTCCAAAGTACAACATTGAGGGGTAGTGGCATATTGTTAAGTGGATCAGAGATGTGACATGATGGCACGGAGAGGCTGGCATGTGTTGAATGTTAGCATCCCTCGACATTGGGCACATGCAGAAGTTATCCTGAAGCATGGCCTGAAATACTGATGCCAGGTGTTTAAGATAGCCATCCAGAAGAGCAAGTCGCAACCTGAAGTTGGTGTCTAGTTTCTTTCCATGCCATGATAATATGGAGAGCTGCATATTTATGAGGTGAGATTTGATGTTAATGAGGGTGATAATGAGCAATAATCCCTGTTAATACACTTTTAGTTGCTCCCTCAAGAGTATCTCATTTCATCATCTGGATCTCTGTTAGAAAATGCACTCGACATCAAGATAAGGTTTGATGGATTTCTCAGATGTTTGTCCCAGATTTCTCCATACAGTCCCCATCAGTCAGGGCTCCATAAGCTCTGTCACTCTTTGTTGTAGTGCAAATCCAAGAAAACCTTTGCAGTTTTATTTAAAATCATTTCAAAGTGATCATTTACCTCGCCTCATACTTTGGTTGAGTCTCTGGGTTTACTTCCTGCACTCAAGTCCTCACTTTGTTATTACCAACCCCTGGGTGAGGTCCCCCAATTTGTTATGGTTCCAAATGAGATAACCCAAAATGTTAAGCTCCTGATTGGAGGGTTGACCTCACCCTACTTCTTTCTTTATCTGTCCCCTCAGTTGGTCACAATAAAGTTAATTAAAAAGTATCCGTCCCCTATGGATACCTTTCTTCTAGATTCAAATTAATCCATGTTTTAAAAGGAACTAATTCAACCAGGCTTTCTTGAGTTAACAAAAGACTGGGTTTATTAGTTACTAAATGAAGAAATGATAATGCAACATTTGTACACAGAGACTAGAACTGAGAAGTGGGTCCAAAAAAGATAAAAATTAAAAGGTATATTGATCAATCTTTGGTTAATAGATGTTAGAACATAGATAGTAGAACAGTTGATTTTGAATAAATAGCAGAATGGTGATAGTTGAGCAGATGATTTTGAGGTTCTTAGCTTTGTAGGTTTGCTGAAATTTTTTGTCCTGTTTGATTTGATCTGGCTTGCAAATTAGCTTCTCACACTCAGAGCGAATGACGTGGTTGATACTTCTTCAACTGTGACTTTCACAGCAACCAGTACTCAAACACAAGTTAGAACACATGGGTACCTCAGTCCAACAACATACACAAAGAGGATTTAAGCTTGCTTTTAAGACTTGTCTTTATGAATTCTTGAAAAGGAGAGAATGCAAACACATCTCTCACCCAGATTCTTGTCTTTTCTTCCATCGTGTTCACAGTCTGTGTTACACTTAAGGGATTTTAGTACAATTCAAAGCACATTATTTCCTTTGACGTCTCTTTGAAATCTTCAGGTATGACATTCCAGAATTCCTCTCCAGATAGCCACTGGATTTACATCCATAGTCATTTCTAGCTCTATATCCTCTTTTGGGAAATACATGATGCAATTAAAAGTTTGATAGTCATAGGTGATCTGGGGATATAGTCATGGTAACAGCAGATATGTCCAGATGTATTGAATTAGATCCCTACAGTGTGGAAACAGGCCCTTCAGCCCAAAAAGTCCACACCAACCCTCTGAAGAGTAACCCACCCTGACCCATTCCCTTACCCTATATTTATCCCTGACTAATGCACCTAATCTACACATCCTTGAACACTTTGGGCAATTTAGCATGGCCAGTTCATCTAAGCTGCATACTTTTGGATTGTGGGAGGAAACGGGAGCACCCAGAGGGAACCCATGCAGACATGGGGAGAATGCATAAACATCACACACAGTCACCTGAGGCTAGAATCGGACTCAGGTCCCTGATGCTGTGAAGCAGCAGTGCTAACCACTGAGGTTTAATTATGTGTTGCCATAATTTGTACAGAGTAAGAAATTAGTGGTGGTATCATTGTCACTCAATCTCCCACCCAATCAAAAATTGGATGCAGGCAGAATGCTGAATATAAAAATAGTGCTGAAGAATGCTACTACATATTAAGTAACCAAAGGACAGGGGCCTCGTGTTTAAACAAAGCAACTTTGTAGCACTTTTCAAATATTGTCACCCATCAAATTTTAAAGTGGACCTCACAGGAACACAGATAGTTAACTGGCTAACTGATTATTTTTCTTATTAATCTTTTACTTAGTGCATCATTTTGATTGTCTGTTTCTTACCCCTGTTCTTGTTTTGAAAAGTTTAATTGGATTGGTCCACACTAATGTGCTGCAGTTTGGCAATGACTGAACAGGAAACACACTCAGCTTTGGAGGCTAATAATCAGTCTGTCTGGTCACGTTACAAATTCACCTTTTATGGCCAGTATGTCCTGGTACCAGGCTTGAACCTGGAAATACTAGCCCAGAGCTTAAGATTTCACTATTGTACTGCAAGATCTCCTGATATTAGTAAGTGAAAATTATTATTAGTAGTAAAGTTTACAGATTGGCTGATGAGTATTTCTTGTTGACTTTAACTAAGAAATTTCAATTAGGCCATTTGACGTACATTTATATATTAAGAAACAAGCACAGGCGAGATAAGAGATATTGGTTTAAATTTAATCAGTAAAGTAGTGAATTCTCTAGCTTTGTAATTTCAAACACTTTTAGCCATCAATACTCTTCTAATTCTAGCCTAGTTAGGATAGCACAGTGGCTCAGTGGTTAGCACTGCTACCTCACAGTAGTACTAGACCTGGGTTCAATTCTAGCCTTAGGTGAATGTGTTCCATTTGCACACTCCAAATATGTGCAGTTTGGGTGACTTGGCCATGCTAAATTACCCATAGTTTTAGGGATTTGCATTTGTCAGGGGTAAATGTTGAGGAATGAGTCTGGGTGGATTACTCTTTGGAGGGTTGGTGTGGACTTGTTGGGCTAACTGGCTTGTTTCCACACTAGTGATTCTCTTCTATGATGCACATTATTTTGCTGTAGCCCCTGGGTTAAAAGAGCCATTTTGAACACCCTGCATAGATGCTGTCCTAGTTCGACAGTCAGCTGCTCATGTCACTCTTCCACTGAATTGAATTATTACACAAAACACTGTATTCTTGTGTCTGCATACCTGCTGATCTAGCTGGTGATGACATTCACCACAAACGTATATAAAAACAATTATATGCCCAAGAGAGAAGGCTTTAAAATGAGTAACACAGAAAAGACAGAGAAACTAAGCAAATACACATTCTTCACAAAAGATGATACATTAAACCTCCCGGGAAACCCAAAACCGGAGGGTAAATGAGATTGAGTGTAGCAGTCTGAGGGCAATCCCCAGCTTTAAAAGGAAAGACAGAAAGAAAATGGCCTTTTATGAAAAACAGATCAACCTGGCATCTGTGCAGGCAGGATTTCCCAGCAAACCTGCCAGAATAAGGACACAACTTCTTCTGGGAACAGAGATCCTCAGAAATACGAGACAGTTCGACCAACAAAACGGCACCCACCAGACATCGTGTCAAGGGACAGGCGTGGAAATGGTAATGAATCCCGAAACCGTGAACAATGGAGCCTAGCGAGGTAATGGGATAATGATTTACTCTCATCTGAAACGGTTTGGGAGGCCCCAAGAAGTCATCAAAATCTCAGTTAAGTAAATTTGGGACGGTTTCAGCCCTTTTGTTTCCACAAATGATGAGATTAAACTGGCCCCAACAATCACCCGGAGATGCTTTATGAAATGAACTTCCCTGAGGGGTGGAGCCGGCCAGCCCTTTGGGTAAAGGGGGGCAGCAGGGTCAGCTATTGGGACTCTTTTCCTTTTTCACTCTCCTCGCCTTGAGCTCGCTGCATCTCTGCACACCTACACTTTGGGGCTGAAGACATCAACCCTGTCCGCGACCTCAGACTTCGGAAGTCCGCAACAACACCCGAGACAGAGAGGGAGCCCCATCAGACAAGCAACAAGTCCCTCTGAGGCCGTAAGAACCCTGGGACACTGGTACTCTGGAGTAGTTGGTTAAGCATAGGGAGGAGGGTGGTTGTGTAATTCTTAAAGTATAAGAACACTGTAAATTTTGTAAGGTTAAGGATTTACATTGTGTCCGCTCCAGTGTTCTTATATTTTATGTCGTAATATACAGTTTAAGTTTCATTGAAGTTTAGTACGGATTGGGCAAGTTGAATTTTTCTTTAATAAAGTTCACTGGTAATTTTGAATTCATATTTAAGTCCGTCTGTACTCCTTCTGGGTACACCAATTCTGGCTGTGTTCACAGCAGATCCAAGATTATAATTCCAGTGTCAAGGACCGAAGGGTGATCTGGGTGATTCAAACCACCCATTTTTAAAAGAGATTGCTGGCCAGGACAAGCAGTTTGTTCTCTTTTTATCTCTCTCTTGAGGGTACTGCCCAAGTGGGTAGGTACCAAGTGGCCATTGTCCCATCACCAAGAGCGAATTGCCCAGGAATTGGTGGCAGTCACGACTACTGTGGCGATAAATTCCGATTCGCTGGTCAGGCTATAAACAGTGAGTTCGGTTCAGCGCTCCCTCTCCAGCGGAGTTGCCCTAATGCAGCATTTCAGGTCTTTGAAGTTTCAGAGCCTGCTGGAGAGAGACCACCACAGTAACTGGTGAACCCCAGACACCGGCCTGAGGGCAGAGTAAAGGAAAGAGGACCTTTCACATGAGGAACTGAAATAACTTAGTATTTGTAAGAAGCTAGCATTGGAGAAATGAATAAGAGACCGAGAATTGATGCAATCCTTGCATCCGATACCAAGGAGTTTTGATAGAGGTAGCTGTAGGGATAGTGGGATGGCATCAGTGGTCAGTTTTTAAATTTCTGGAATAACAGTTACAGATTAGAAGGTAAAAAAACTTCAATATTTACAAAATGAGGGAGAGAAAAAGTGAAGAGCGATCGGCCTGCTGGCCTGACATTAGTAAAAGGGAAAATGCTTTCTCTATTAAAAATGCTTTCCCTATTATAAACGATATAATAGCTGAATACCTAGAAAATGATAGGATTGGGTGGAGTCAACATAAATTTATGAAAAGGGAATGTTTTTAAAAGTAATTGGAGTTTTTTGAAGATATAATAGCAGACTATATAAGAGAGAATTAATGGATCGCGTGTTTGAATTTTTAAAAGGCTTTTGATAAATCCCCACTTTGGAAGTTAGTGTGCAGAATTAGAACACGTAATGGAAGTAATGTGCTGATATGGATTGAGAATTAGTTATTGGACAGAAATTGGAGAGTAGGAATAAAGGGGTCATTATCAGACTGGTAGCATGGGACTGCAAGGATCAATGTTTATCCCCAGTTGTTCCCAAACTAAGAAGCTGATTTGAATGTGGGGGTAAAGTGTAACATTTCCAAGTTCACTGACCATGCAAAATTTGGTGAGAATATAAGAACATAAGAAATCGGAGTAGGGGTAGCCTCTTTACCTCTTCAAGCTTGGTCAACTGTTCAATGAGACCATGGTTGATCACTGGATTTTGTAGAACCTGTCTCAAATGCAGTGAGAACTCCTTATGATACACATTTTGTGGTGAAGCTGTCAACTCTCTCCATCATTACAACTTTGAAATGGACTGTAACATTTGTTGACTAAACCTATATTTAATGGTGAAAATACAAAAGCTGTTGTTAGCGATTCTAACATTCTCTTGCATGCACCGTAATTAGAAATCTCTTGAAATAACTTGAAAGGATCTGAAACTCCATTTTTACACTATCAGTTTCATTGTAAAACCCCTTGAACTAGCCACACTTTGTGAATGACTGCAGATGCTGGAAACCAGATTCTGGATTAGTGGTGCTGGAAGAGCACAGCAGTTCAGGCAGCATCCAAGTAGCTTCGAAATCGACGTTTTGGGCAAAAGCCCTTCATCAGGAATAAAATGTTGGGCAATTGAAGCAATTGAGTTTTTAATGTTGCACAACGTTATCAGTACTCTTGAACAGTCTTGATATTGAAAAAGTAATTTTTGTATTTATGAAATCTCAAATTTATCCAATTTGATCAATGTTTATAGGTTTTTAACATATTAAATTTCTCTTAACACAGTTTGTTTCTCTTAACTTCTACCTTAATCCATTTATATTTCACTTCCTTTCCTTTTGTTCTTCTTTCTACCTTCCACTTGTGCAAAATCTGTTACATTTGTAAGGTTTTTCAGTTCCAGAATAAGGCCACTGAAGTGTTAACATTGTTTCTTTCCATCAGTATTGTTGGGTCTGCTGCATATAGAGTCATAGAGTCATCTCCAGCTATTTATGTTTTTACTCTGAAGAAGTAGACTCAATTTCTGAAGAGGACTCATTGGACCTGCTGAGTTTCTCCAGCTCTTTGTTTTTATTTAGTGCTCTATCTTTTGTTGCAGTGGACTTTGCACCTTTGTTTTCCTTTTGAACGCAAAAACAATAAACTATTATTGACTAAAAGAAGGTAAAGAACATGTTCGGCTATTAAGCATTTTTGCTTTGAACTTGTACTCCTTGTTCTTGGCAGTGCAACCGATGACTTGTTCTAATCCAAAGAAAAACACTTTGGATATTAGAATTCAGACATTAAAAACAAACATCCTGGAATGCTCAGCAGACATAATTTGAGGAGTAGAGTCACCAATGATCTTTCATCAGAATTGAAAGAAGATCGAGATGCTCTCCATCTATGTGACTGTATCTGAGACTTTCCCCCTTTCCTATAACTGCCATCCATCACATACTGTTGCTGTTGCAAATTCCTCATTGCTTCTAACTGTCTCTCCAACCGATCCATTCGATCTGATAAGGTTTGCAGCCTGAAGCATTTATGGCAGATGTAATCCGCAGTAACCCTTATACTCTCTTTAAATTCCCACCATCTGACAAGAAGTACATATCAGGTAAAAACAATGACTGCAGATGCTGGAAACCAGATTCTGGATTAGTGGTGTTGGAAAAGCACAGCAATTCAGGCAGCATCCGAGGAGCAGGAAAATTGATGTTTTGGGCAAAAGCCCTTCATCAGGAATACAGCTGGCAGAGGAAATGACCTGGGAGTTGCAGTGGGAGAGGGACTCCCTGAGATTCTTGTAGAGAGAGGAGGAAAACTTCTTCAAGGCAGGCATCCTTGCAAGAGGATTCACAGTAGGGTTAAAATCAACTAGGTAAAAACAATGACTGCAGATGCTGGAAACCAGATTCTGGATTAGTGGTGCTGGAAAAGCACAGCAGTTCAGGCAGCCTCCGAGGAGCAGGAAAATCGACGTTTCGGGCAGGCTTTTGCGCGAAATATTGATTTTATTGCCCCTCAGATGTTGCCTGAATTGCTGTGCTTTTCCAGCACCACTAATCCAAAAGAAGTACATATCACTCTATTAAAGGCCATTTTTGCTCCTTCACAATCTACAGACCCAGAAAATAACACCGTCTTATTCCTCTACAAACACTGCCCCAGGTTAAATGAATAGTTATGGCTTATATTTTAAGTTTAATTAAGAGACATATGTCCAAAAATATACAATCAAAAAAGAACCTACTCTACTCACTACTGCAGATTCTCTGTAGGCCACACTTAAAACAACAATTAACTGTGAACTTCGCCCAACAGTTCCTCCAAGATCTGTTGTGAATTTCACTGTTTGATAATTTTCCCGGATGCACTCCGATGTCCAGCGATACATGAATTAAAACATCAAAGGCAGTAACTGTAGGTTTTCTCTCTCTCTCTCTCTCTCTCCTGCCATGACCTCACCATATGCTTCCTTTGTCTGTTCTCCTCCCTTTTAAAACTGTTGTTGTTTTGTCTTTTTTTTGCAAAGTTCCAAAACAACGCAACAGCCTATGAAACAGTAATTGCTGCTCCTGGAATTTGAGGAAATCACCTCCAGCACCTAAAATACCTCAAAAAAAGGAGCAGCTGTTACAGCCAGAAATTTTTCCCGTCCTCCATTTTGGATTACCCAGAATTCAAATCATAGAGAAGTATACCACGGAAGCAGACCCTTCAGTTTAACTCGTCCATGCTGACCAAATTTCCTAACCTAATCTAATCCCATTTGCCAGCACTTGGCCCATATCCCTCTAAACTCTTCCTATTCATATACCCATCCGGATACTATGGATATAGAGGATACTTCCACAAGCCTTAAGCTCTTGCTGCAATTTGAAAATGAAAGAATTAGAGGATACATTATCAACCTGAAAGCAGTTTGAAAGGAAGAAACTGCAAAAGTTTGCATTGAGTTTGCATTGCTATAGTATAGAGATGTCTACATTCAATGGTGGTATGTTTCTCGTTGAATTAGGGAAATTACATTTGTGGAATGAAATCTCCTGTCCCTCAAACAGTTGAAGGATTTAGTCAGGCACCCAGCATTGGAATTTCTCTCAAAGAATATAAATGGTTCATCAGTGGAAACTGACGACGTTAAGGAGGTGATGAGATTGGCAGTTGAGAGGTAAAATTAGAGCAGGGAAATTAGAATCTCAAGAAAAAGAGAAAGAATGAGAAACAGAGAGAGAAAAAATGGCAAAGAGAGGAAAGAGCAAGGAGAGAAGAGAGAATTTCAGGAAAAAGTGCAGAAATTGAAGTGTGAACTAAGCTCAAGCTGAGGAGTAGGCATCCTACAGTGTCCCATGAGGACACTACTGGCTCAGACTTACAGGTGGAGGCAACTCAGTTTGCTCAAATAATTCCAAAGTTTGCTGAGGCAAAGATAGAAACTTCCATTATGCCTTTCTTAGCAGGTGCTACAGCAATTAAAGTAGCCAGTCCAATTGGGTCTTATTACTGTAGAGTGAACTGTTCTGGAAAGTACACAAAGTCTATCCACTCTTGCCTGAGGATAATGCCTCAGACTATTAGTCTATCTTATATGTCCTCAAGTTAGTGCAAGAGGCATACTGTTAAAAATACAGTATCCTTGGGAAATTGTCCAATCAAACATACCTGGTATTGAAAGGCCAAACTGCTTACGATAGAAACCTCTTATGAAAATTTCAGACCTAATTTCTTTGAGATACTCAGAAACTCCATCATTGTTTCCAGTCAGACAGTGACTGGGTCCGGGCAAGCTGCTACATTGGCTGATTATTATGAGCTGATCAACAAACTCCTGTGCCAAAAGAAACACTTCCTGCGTCACTTCCAACCAACTGGAAAAGATAGAGGTGGAGAGAGTGATAGGAAACTAAGCATGGAAAATTCTGGGAGCCGTCCCAAGGACTCAGATAAAAGGCAAGGCCAAGAAGCCTATTTGTTTTAACTGTCAAAAGCTTGGGCATTTTGGGACTGACTGCAGGATGCTACAGGAAAAACCAGAGGCATTTATTGGGGCACATACACCCTATGCAGTGAATGGGAGTCAGTCAGAGAGTATAACAGAATTTCCAACCTGGTCCACCATCTTGTGGTCAAATTAGAATGTACACATACAAGAGGCAAATGGCTATACCACATTGATCCATGTAAAATTTGGCACCAAATGGGTGTGATAATGGTACCTACAAATGCACATTCAGGAGGCTTGAAGCATTTTCAACTCTGATACTCATTTGATTTTAACCAGTAAATTACAGGGACTAAGCTCTCAGTCACTGCTCAGCTGTAGTGGAATACTTAAAGCCTCACATATTTTGCACAGAGCTGATCGGAATCTCATAGGAGAAAGTGAGGACTGCAGATGCTGAAGACCAGAGTTGAAAAATGTGGTGCTGGAAAAACACAGCAGGCCAAGCAGCATCCGAGGAGCAGGAGAATCAACGTTTCAGGCATAAGCCCTTCTTCAGGAATGAGGCTGGTATGCCAGGCGGGCTGAGATTAAAGGTAGCGGGGAGGGAATTTGGGGGAGGGGCACTGGGAATACGATAGGTGGAAGGAGGTGAGGGTGAGGGTGATAGGCTGGAGAGGGGGTGGGGGCGGAGAGATCGGGAAGAAGATTGCAGGTCAAGAGGGCGGTGCTGAATCCGGGGGTTGGGACTGAGATAAGGTTGGGGGAGGGGAAATGAGGAAGCTGGAGAAATCTACATTCCGCCCTCTTGACCTGCAATCTTCTTCCCGACCTGTCCGTCCTCACCCCCTCTTCGGCCTATCACCCTCACCCTCACCTCCTTCCACCTATTTCCACCAGCTGTGTTTTTCCAGAACCATATTTTTCAACTCTGATCGGAATCTCATGTCTGTTCAGTAAGGAGTCAATCCAAGGGAGACAAGAATGGGCTGTCACAGGCCAATATACTTTTATGATGAAAACATAAAGTCCAGCCATGCACAAACATTAGCCAGGTAGAAACTTTAATAGGTCTCATATAATTATGTTGAAGGTGCAGATGTGTTTTAAATTACTTTGTGTTCTCATGCTTCCTTCCAAGTACAATAATCAACCCTCTGCTTCTTTCCAGGGGGAGATGCAGACCCCTCCTTTGCTTGAATGAAAAGTCAAAAAAATCTTAACAAAGTGCAAATCTTTGTTCTTTTTGGCAATGGTACCAAATCAAAAGTGGCTCCTTCCTCTATACGACTGTCAAAACATAAACCTTTTCTTTTTATCCAATTATTTAATCTAAATGCTATATCTTACAAAGAGTTATTAAAGTCTATAATTTACTTTGATAATCAGCGAAAACAACAGGAGCCTTATACCAGTGATATTCTGCATCCATCTAGAAAGCACTCAGTTAACATGTACACTAATGCTTTAACCCAACTGAGCAATCATTTCCCACTATGTTGTAAAATAAATGCTGCTGGAGATAATGAAACCACATCGCAGTGATGAGTTATGATGTACTTTTGGTACAGATCTGATTCTCAGTTGGTACTTAACTATGAACAGGGGTTGGGGCAAATCAGATAGATGAAAGTTTGCTGCAGCTCTGATCATTCACATCAGATCTCATCCAAAAGAGTGAAATATATCAATTCTTTCCATTAAGGTGAATAAATCAGTAGTTTAGTCATAACCAGCACATAATACAGGTTTGGGATATTATATTAGTCAAAGTACATCAGGTACTCTCAGGTATTGATTGAAATATTCCAAGCTTGAGCATTTTGGAACCATGAAGGCTGGCCTTGGAACATTTTGTGCCTTTGTTGAGTTTGAAGGTCAGACCTATACGATTATCACCAAGTAGCGCAGCTAATGCATGGACCTTGGTCATTAAGGGTTTTATGACGCTATGGTTATTGCTCTGGTTCCCTAGCAATAGTTGCAGCAATAAACCACACATACTCAACACCACCATTGCAATCATTACTGTAATTCTTTTACTATCAGAAGCTTCAAAATGTTTGATGACCGTGTATAAATGTCAGCAGTATGAAAACTGCTGGTATGTCAGGGATGGTTAATTGCTAAGTTCTGCAATAGCTAGAAGAAATGGCCATTGACAGCATACAGTTACAGAGTCATTGAGATGTACAGCATGGAAACAGATCCTGCAGTCCAACTCTTCCATGCCAACCAGATATCCTATATGAGTCTTGTCCCACTTGCCAGCACTTGGCCCATATCCTTCTAAACCTTTGCCATTCATATATATATCCAGATGCCTTTTAAATGTTGTAATTATACCAGCCTCCACCACTTCCTCTGGCAGCTCATTCCACACACACACCACCCTCTGCATGAAAAAGTTGCCCCTTAGGTCCCCTTTAAATCTTTCCCCTTGTACCCTAAACCCATGCCCTCTAGTTCTGGACTCCCCTACCCTGGGGAAAAGACCCTATCCAGGCCCCTCCTGATTTTATAAACCTCTGAAAGGTCACCCTCAGCCTCAACATGCAACTAATGTCGCTACATTATATGGTTTTGCTGCAATTGAAAGTACAAGTCAGAAGCAGCTGTACACTTGCTTTCCGATGTTACTACTTACAGTTTGGAAGGCAACTGTGCAGTGGGTATTGTCACTGAAACAGTAATCCAAACTCCAAGTCATGGTCTAGGGACTAGGTTCGAATCTCACTAGGACAGATGGTGGAATTTATATTTGATGAAATCTGGAATCTTGACACCATTGTTGATTTCTGTAAAAATCCATCTTTAGGGAAGGAAAACTACCTTTCTTACCTGGCCTTACCTACATGTGATTTCAGACTGACCTCTGAAATGGCCGAGCAAATCATTCAGTTGTATCAACCTCTAAAGATTCTTTACAAAAGAGTGACCGAATGGAGCATCCAGCAATGACCAAGGCTTCAGCAATTATATAAAGAAACTCAGCCCTTTCGCTAGATGCATGGGAACACCTCCATGGCAAGTTCCCTTTCATATCACTAGAAATCATGGATTGTAAATATGTTACTGTTCCTTCAGTTTCACTAAATCCAAAACATGGAGTCTTCTCCCTAATGCCATTATGGATCACCTACTTCCATTGAATTGGTATGGTTCAAGAAGGCATTTCACAATCAACATCTCAAGTGCAGGTAGGGATAGACAATAAACTTTAGCCCAACCTGGAAAACTCAAATACTATGAATAAATGAAAACAAAAGCATGAGCACAGTACTTATCTTTGCAAGTGCCATATTTTTCTGAATGTAGGAAATCTAATTTATTGGCCTGAATTTTCCAATTGCAACATAATCATTGCTGTAGCGTAGATGAGAGTTGTGAATCGGGTCTCTGTGAAATCCCAATAGTAGCAGACTCACAGGGAATTACTTGGAAAAATTGAAGATTCTGTTGGGCAATTCCCTCCATTTGGAACCTTCCAAAAGTATCCATGTAAGCTGGAAGATTTGAAGGATTCCACTGCAAATAGTTATTCAGGAACAGTTACACTATTAAGACCTAGTTTAACACCTGAGTAACTGGTAAAGTGTGTGTGGGGTTGTGATTGAGTATAAGCCTGTGAGAGAGTGTGTATACTGAACGTCCGAAGAGTAACCCACCCAGATCCATTCCCCTAACTAATGCACCTGACCTACACAGCCCAGAACACTATAGGCAATTTAGCATGGCCAATTCACCTAACCTGCACATCTTTGGATTGGGGGAGGAAACTGGAGCACTCAGAAGAAACATACACAGACACAAGGATTATGTGCAAACTCTCATTGGCAGTCACCTGAGGCTGGAATTGAACCCAAGTCTCTGGCTCTGTGATGCAGCAGTGCTAACCATTGAGCCACCAGGCCACCCCTAGAGGGGCTGCAGAAAAGATAAGTTAATTTTCTTTGGATTATTTGCTAGTAGTTGAGGATAAATAGCAATATGAATTGGTTAAGATGAATGGCGTTTTCTGTGTTGCAACTTTAAAACCTTTCAAATGCTTGATTCTCTTCAATCAGCCAAGAGAGGGCACTAAAGCACTATCAGCAGCTTATTTATTATTACTATGCTACTGTAACAGTTGATCCCATGACAAAAAGCTAACCATCTAACCTTCATCACTCATCACTATTCAACAATTTATATTGATCTGGGACTATGGAAAACCCTCACAATACTGGGGCCTTAAATTCAATTGAACACTACACACTTGAGTTACTGGTTATAAATATGCTTCCCTTTCAGAGTTTTATTGTCACCAACTTGATTAGGATTTAAATTTAGCAAAGATAAAAATAAAATATCTTCACAAATAAATCTTGATCACAAATCATTCTTAGCTAAATATTTTACTGTAGTTTGATGAGCATTGGTAATAATTGTGCATTAGAACCATATTGAATTGAATTGAATTTATTGTCATGTGTACTGAGGCACAGTGAAAAGCTTTGTCTTGCAAGCAATACAGGCAGATCACATAGTTAAGTAGCATAGATAGTAAATAATAGATAAACAGTGGCATAAACAAAAACACAGGTACAGGCGAATGTTAAGAGTTTGTGAGTCCATTCAGTATTCTAACAACAGTAGGGTAGAAACTGTTATGAAACCGGCTGGTGCGTGTGTTCAGACTTCTGTACCTTCTCCCCGATGGTAGAGGTTGTAGAAAAACATTGCCAGGGTAGGATGGATCTTTACGAATGCTGGCGGCCTTTCCTTAACAGCGGGCCTGGTAGATGGATTCTATAGATGGGAGGTTGGCCTTTGTAATTGCCTGGGCAAAGTTCACCACTCTCTATATCCATCTCCGATCTTGAATGGTAGAGTTGCCATACCAGTTAGTGATACATCCAGACAGAATGCTCTCGATGGCGCACCTATAAAAGTTGGCAAGGATATTCACTGTCATGCTAAATTTCCTCAGCTGCCTGAGAAAGGAGACGTTGTTGGGCCTTTGTAACCAGTGCATCCATATGAAGAGTCCAAGAAAGCTTGTTGTTGATGACCACTCCCAGGAGCTTGACACTCTCCACTCGTTCCATCCCTGTGCTATTAATGTGTAGGGAGGCATGAGTAACATCCTGCTGAAAGTCAATGATGAGTTCCTTGGCTTTGCTGGCATTGAGAGTTAGGTTGTTCTCAGTGCACCATTTTTCCAGGGCTTCCACCTCCTGTCTTTTGTCTGCTTCGTCACCATCTGAGATTTGACCGACTGTGGTGGTGTCATCAACGAACTTGAAAATGGCATTAGTCTGGTATTTGGCGACGCAGTCATGGGTATACAGTGAGTACAGTAGGGGGCTGAGTATGCACCCCTGGGGGGCTCCAGTGTTGAGTGTTAGGATGAAATATTATCCCCAATCTTCACTGATTGTGGCCTTGGGGTCAGGAAACTGAAGATCCAGTTGCAGAGAGTGGGGCTTAGTCGGAGATCACTAAGTTTAGCAATCAGTCTCAAGGGGATAATAGTGTTGACGGCTGAACTGTAGTCAATGAATAGGATTCTCATATAGCTATTCTTGGTGTCAAGACGTTCTAGGGAGGAGTGAAAGGAAAGTGATATGGTATCTGACGTGGATTTGTTGGTCTGATAGGCAAATTGGAGAGGGTCAAGAGTAGTGGAGAGGCTGGGGTTGATTAGTGCTATGACCAGCCTTTCAAAGCACTTCATGATCACCAAGATTAGGGCCACTGGGGAGTAATCATTGAGATATACTGCATGAGTCTTCTTAGGCATAGGGATGCTGATGGTCCTCTTGAAACAGGCAGGGACAGTGGCCTGCTGCAGGGAGAGGTTGAAAATGTCAGAGAAGACCTCTGCCAGTTGATCTGCGCATGGTCTGAGTGCACGGCCTGGTACTCCACCTGGTCCCATCGCTTTCCTTGGTCACACAAAGGAAAACTGATCTGATGTCTGATGCAGTGACTGTTGGGATACATTCATCAGGACTTGTTAGAATAAGTGTTACCTCTCCACCGAAATCCTGCTCAAAGCGAGCATAGAAGGTGTTGAGACGATCTGGGAGGGATGCGTCATTGTCTGCTACCTTGTATCTTTGGCTATACACCTGAGGGAATAGAGAGATTTTCAACTGAAATTCCCCCCTCCCCAATTAGACTGAAAATTGAAAAAGAAAATGATCTTTACTTGACACCCTAATGCTTACACTGTTTGGCAGATGGATCTGTAAACAGGCTGTCTGTTCTTCCGAACATTAGCAGGACCCTAATTGTTAGTAAAATGAAAATGTATGTTTAGGTCTAAGTCCACTTATGGAGAATGTCCAAAATGAGTAAGGTCATGGTGACATCAGATTACATGGAACTGGTGTCGTGTATTTTGCACTCGAAGTGTGATGTCATTTCTTACCACCGAATCTATGCTTATAACACAAAGACTGTGGATGCTGAAGATCTGAAAAAAAAACAGAAATTGCTGGTGAAACTCAGCAGGCCTGGCAGCATTTGTGGACAAAGTTAAAAATCATACAACACCAGGTTATAGTCCAACAGGTTTATTTGGAAGTACAAGCTTTCAGAGCACTGCTCCTTCATTAGGTAGTTAGCTGACAAAGGAGCAGCGCTTCAAAAGCTTGTACCTTCAACTAAACCTGTTGGACTATAACCTGGTGTTGTATGATTTTTAACTTTGCCCACCCCAGTCCAACACTAGCACCTCATGGCTAGCATCTGTGGAGATAAAGCAGAGTTACAGTTTTGAATTTGGTGACTCTTCATCATCAGAACCCTCTCTGTGTGACTGTATTCAAGTTGATTTTCATTCACAAGAGTGTAGACTTCACATCACTAAGTTATCTCTGCACGTTATGCCCAATGCTGGTAATGAGGCTCATTTATGATTCTCAATACCAATGTTTGGAGCATGTGCTGCACAAGCTATATCCATTAGTGCCAAGTGTGAGTGATTCACCCTACTTTCTTTATAAGATTAGATTAAATTAATTACAGTGTGGAAACAGGCCCTTCGGCCCAACAAGTCCACACTGACCCTCCGAAGAGCAACCCACCCAGACCCATTCCCCTACATTTATTCCTTCACCGAACACTACGGGCAATTTAGCATGGCCAATTCACCTAGTCTGCACATCTTTGGTCTGTGGGAGGAAACCGGAGCACCCAGAGGAAACCCACGCAGACACAGGGAGAATGTGCAAACTCCACACAGACAGTCACCCAAGACTGGGATTGAACCCAGTTCTAAAACCTTACCCTATTCCTGCAAATCTGCATTTCCCATGGCTAACCTTCACATCATTGGATACTGTGGGCAATTTAGCATGGCCAATCCACCTAACCTGCACATCTTTGGAGGAAACCAGAGCACCTGGGGGAAACCCATAGACGCAGGGAGAACATGCAAACTCTGTACAGACAGTCACCAAAGAGTGGAATTGGACCTGGGTCTCTGGCACTGTGAGGCAGCAGTGTTAACCACTGAGCAATCAATACTGCCACCTTAAAAACACATGGTAAGTAAACAGCAGATTGAAGGAAACCCTCAATGTAAGTGGCAAAAAAAATTGCAATGTCAAGGTTCCCATACGATACATTAATCCAAATATGATTTACTATATTAATACAGCAATCATGATCAATTTTTAAATTGTAGATAATACAAATTTAACGTATCAAAGAATACTGACATTTAGAAATTGATTACAAAGCATCAACTTTATATATTCCAATCAGAGCATTAATATTACTAATTTCTGTTCAGTTTAATGTAAAAAAAATAGCAATATTATATGAAAAATATAAGATCTAAATATTCTATAACAAAGTCAAATGGAGAGTTTGCTCAACTTTTCCTTTCTGAATTTACACTACTATTAATCATTTATTAAATGGGCTTGTTTGCTCAACCCTTTTCAATTGACGTTCTGCTACAATACTTCGGAATTTGCAGCTCTTTAATGCTTTTTCATTTGAGTAGCAGTTTATTTGATATAAACTGTACATTTTCTGATGGTATAAATATTAGATTTACACTGCATGAAGAATGAATTTGTTTTTGAATTGCTTCTCATCTTTTGCATGCCTGCTGTTTTTAACTCATTTTGCCAATTCGAATCAGATCAGCAACAGGTTAGTGTTTACCACTTCAAAAAACTGGAATAACTGAATGTGTTTGTGGTGATATTTGTAATGGAATCTATGGCTGTGGTATGCTGTGGGTCATAATTCTGGGACCAAAAGGAGGACCTAGCATCACGTGAATGAATCAGGGTGCATGGTGATTTGGGGGACTTTTACAAGCAGTGGACAATTAAAAGCATGTTGTTTGGATTGCATTCTAACTAAGCTTATCAGCTTGCCTTTCTAAGTTTCTGGCCTGATCCTGGAGTTAGGAACCAGGTAACCTCAGCTGTGCATCTAATAGACATGGCTGCCTCTGAGATTGCAAAGAGAAGGACAGAGTGCACCCTTTTTGGGTAGTATTCAAAGGACAGCAAGAGATTTGGAGATGTGTCAGGGTGAGGCAGGCAGGCCCTGGTAATAAAAGGCATGAATCCTACAGTTGTATCATCTAATCTCTTGGGGGTGATCATTTCTGCTGGGAAGGGTTGAGGTGGGGAATAGATTCCCTGGATCATAAAACCTTGGGAAAGGAAGGCCTTTACACAGACTTTGGTGTGCCAGGTAGATTCTCTATTTGTTGTAGGTACTGTTTCAATGTCGTTTAATAGGTGACAGTGGATGTAACATGATGTCAATAGGCCAATTTATTAGCTTACCAATTGTCAACCACCACTTGGTTGAACTGCTGTCATTCCTGCCATGGAAATAGTCAATGGCGTGGGAAGACATTAGGTTTCCCTCACTGTGCCTCCCACTGCTATTTTCTCACCTACACTACTTCCCAATCCATTTCCAAAGGCCAGAATCCCACCCTGTACATCTTAAAACTTGAAAAGTAAAGATGAGTTCCTTACACAATATATTTTATGCCGTGTTCTTCAATATAAATCCGAGATTTTGGTGACAGTAAATATAAATGGTTATTGAAATCAGCAGAGGAGTCGGAATGTTTAAAAATACCAGAGGTTTTCTTCTGTTTCTGGATCTGGGATTACGTGGCTACTTGACACAAGAAAGCCCCACCATTTGTTAGTGAGCAGTGAGCCAACACCACTCAGGAACATGCAGCTCTTCCTCCCATCTGCTTCAAACCCACCAAAATACTGGAGCAGTTTTTCTTTAATCTCAGAAATCTGTCTGAAAATTAATAAGCATTTTCAAACCATGCTGTTCTCTACCTAAAGTCTTTGCTACTTCTTGATCGTCGTGGAATGTCAAATTATCTCCACAACTCTTTTCTCCACTATCAGTCTCTTCTTAAAATTTTGCTCAACTATTATCTCCAGCTCAATGCAAAGAGTTCTGTGTCACTAATCAGAAGATTTGTTATTCAGCTACATCACTACCTTCACTTTGCCCACTAAACTAAACTTCTGTCAAGGTTTGCTGGTCTAGCCACTGTTACCCACATCTCCTGAAAGGATAAACAAAAAAAACTTTCTACTCTTCCTTGCTTTAATCTTTCTGTAGTTTTCTCTTTTCACAATAGCTGGTTAGTTCATGAAACCTTCTGCTCTTCTGATCCTTTTTCCAGTAAGTTGCCGATCACTTAATATTCTTTCCAAATTAGATGATAACATAAATGGTTTTATTCATTGTTATTTTCCAAGTTCCCTTGTAAATCTGCTATCATCAACCCTTTCTCAAAGAATAAACATTTGACCTTTCTTTTGTTGAAAATTATAGCTTCATTTCCAAATTTTCTTTAATCTTCAGCATCTTCAGCCTCCCAAATCCTCAGCCATCCTTCCTGCCCCTCAAAGTTGAACCTTTACACCCTCACCATAGCACAGGAGTAGCTCTAAGCAAAGCCACAAAATCACAAACTCTCTAGGGCTATGACCTTGATGCACTATCGTTCATCATCCTTATCAAGCTAATGCATCCTTTAATGTGGTTGACACGTTATCCCATTTATATAGTGTTGATGCTCAGTTTTATTTCACCAATCTTTCTTTTGAATTCTTCAGTGATTATGTTGGCATATTACCTATTTAACATGAAGTACTAGGGAAACTGCAAATTCAAGACTTTATGTGTTGGCTACTGAAGCTCTCATCCATGTTTTTGTTCCCTCTGCACTCAACTGTTATGATGTTTTCATGGCTGGTATGCCACGTTGCACTTTATGGGAACTCTGCTGCCCATATTGTAACCCTCAGCAAGCCTTTTCCATCTACCATCTCTCTGTGCTTACTGACCTACATTGTCGAAGAGCCCGTCCAATATTGAAATGTAAAATATTTGTCCTCATGTTTTAAACCATCTTGACATTGATTTTCTGAGGCCAGTTCAGCTGAGAAAATACGTGCTTAAAACATATACAAGATTGACTTGTCATGTGAACCTCCTTTTACAACTGCCAGAGGGGTTGAAATTACGTTGGTTGTGTATTCCAAAATTGACTTGATCAGTGATCCATTCCCCACATGAATAAGCCTCCAACTCTGAGAGTTAAATAAATCAGGTGATTGCTACAGATGTCTTGCTAATGAGTGCTGTGAGTTCTTCACACTGTGAAACCATTGTCTTATATGGGTTTTGCACTCAGACTTAGCAGAAAGTATAGCAACACAAATTAGGATTTATTGTTCTATGAGTTAAAGGCACATAAGCTTCTGTGTCTTTATTTAAAGCAAGGTTTGTTTTCAGGTGTTCAGTTCAGGTTCCAGCCAATGGATTAAAAATTATCATTTGACATAAGCATATCTTCATGATAACTTACTCTCATAGACCAGAATTTAGTTAATGTCATCATTGTTTCTTATTTGCTTTAAGTGATGTCAAGTCTGAATCAAACAAAGCAAAATTTCTTGACAGGAATGTAGTGATTGTAATGAGGTCAGCCAGATGACTATCTTAGAATATGAGTTGCCATTTTGCGGCTGTTAATCTGGTCCAATCAGGGAGTCCTGGCTGACAGATATAAACACAAGTGTTAAGAGGTTCTGTTTACCCTTAGACTTGGCTCTGAGGAAGCTGGATCAGTATCAAGGACTCTCCACGTATAAATAAAGGATGGCATAGTGATGGGACACCAGCCTCTGTGGAGTTATTTCAAAGAAGGCCCACCCTCATCAGTATAGGTTGTAGACTCTAATGAATTTGTGCTGGCCCCTTTAGCCCCTAAAGGCCACTGCCCAGCTCAGTTATAAAATAGTGGTCGCTAAGATATTTCTGCTTAATTAATGCAAGAGCTCCTGCTTGAATTTGCTGTCCTTCTTATAATTTTATACTGCCCGCAATTGTACATGACCAGAGAATCATTGAGCAAGGTTTATCCTATTCATTTATCGATGTGCCAATGGTATCCAACCAAACATGAGTTTATTGATGTTTTTTCACAATTCCTTGGAATTATATATAATTCTTGTATATTCAGGAGGATTTTCTTTTGCGGTTACTGTTATTTCACTTCTTCTATGTGTGAGGTGGCAGATTGCTTCTAGCTGTAGCAGTGGAGAACAGACAGCTGCCCATGGGTAGCAGCAGAAGCATATTTTTATGTTTCTAATTTGCTGAGTAGAAAGAATGTAATTGACTGTAATTGCTTGTTCAACCTTGAGGGAAGGATTAAAAATTTAAATCTCTTTCATCTGCCGTAATAACTCTGGATACTAAGAATGTATTGTTATTCTAGTATATCAAACCATTCTTACTATTAACAATAACCATTAGTAAACTTTATGCTGAAAAAGAATTAATGTTATTTCATCCCAGTTCAGGATATTGTTGCACACATCACTCTGGCCGAAAAATCCGAAGTGTAGTCCCACTTGACTGTCAACTTGGCCAGTGGGCACAATGGACAGTGTGTTCGCCTTGTGAAATGAGAAAGGTATGATTTCATATACCAACACAGGTTAACTTTTGATTTAAGGAATTGGCTCATTTGACCTAAAAGACAAGATGTAGATACTTAAACAAAAACAGAAAATGATAGAGAAGAACCAAAGGTCAAACTGCATCTGAGAAAGAATGATGTAAAATTGCATTTTGTGAATTAATCTCTAAACAAAATAAAACTGCAGATACTGGAAATCTGAAACAAAAATGGAAACTGCTGGAGAAACCCAAGCCTGTGGAGACAAAGTTAATGTTTCGGGTCCAGTGGCCGTTCTTCAGAACTTCTGTCTGCTTTCTCTCCACATGTGCTGAGTTTCTTCAACTATTTCTGTTTGTTTGTTATGAATGTTTGCTTCTAAAGCTGAGAAGTTAACATATTTCAAGGCTCCATTGTCACTGTCAAGGTTTCTAGTTCAGATATGATAACATTTCAGTAAAATTGCTTTCACATTGCACTATTCATGTTTTTGAGCCAAAATGCCAAAGTGCTACTGCTGTTTCAACAGTGTAACTTCTTTAGTTACACACTAAACATCCTGCAGTCTCTTAAGTAAGTTTGTGAGTTCAATAGCAATAAAGAGGTTGAGTAGGTTAAGTTTATTTTCATTTGAAAAAAGGAGATTGAGGGGGGACCTGATTGAGATTTACAAAATCATGAAGGATATAGACAGGGTCGATAGAGACAAGCTTTTTCCCAGGGTGAAGGATTCAGTAACGAGAGGTCACACTTTCAAGGTGAGAGGTGGAAAGTTTAAGGGGGATACACATGGTAAGTACTACACACAGAGGTTGGTGGGCGTTTGGAATGCGTTGCCAGCAGAGGTGGTAGAAGCAGGCACAGTAGATTAATTTAAGATGCGTTTGGACAGATGCATGAGTAGGTGGGGAGCAGAGGGATACAGATGCTTAGGAATTGACCGACAGGTTTAGACAGTACATTTGGATCGGCTCAGGATTGGAGGGCCGAAGGGCCTGTTCCTGGGCTGTAAATTTTCTTTGTTCTTTGTTCTAAATCTGTGTACCATCATTGTGTTGCACTGCAGCACCTCATCAAGATTTCTTCAACAGTATCTTCAAAACTTGTAGCATCCACCATTTAGAAGAACAAGTACAGCAGATGCATGGGAACACCACCACCTGCAAAGTCCCCTCCAAATCACACAACATCCCAACATAGAACCATATTACCATAACTTTATTTTGAAAAGCCTGGAACTCCTTCCCCTAACAGAACATGGACTAGAGTGGTTCAACAAAGCAACTCATCACCTCGTTCTCCAGGGCAATTAGAGACAGCCAATAAGTGTTGGCTCCATCAGTGATATTTACATCTCAGAACTGAGTAAAGGAAAAACTACTTGTTTCAGCAGACACAACCCTTCATTCCTGTGGTTTGATGTTGACAATATGTTCAAAATAATTCCAAATGGATGTTTTCTTGATGAACTGTATATTGAAGTGCCCCAGTTGATTACAAATAAGAACTTCTTAGTTATTTTGAAATGTTATTGTGTAAATCAGAATTTGTGTTTAAATATTAAAAACGGAATTAAAAATGGATCCAGGCATGACGAGAAAGGCTCCACGTCAGGCCCATTATTCGTAATTTTTTCGTCTTGGATAGTTTTGTTTTATCTCTTTTCCAAACTAACAGAAAAGGTGAATACAACAACAAAATATCCCATTTTTAAATATCATTAGATTCCTACAATCAAAGCTCATATAAATGGTTACTGTCCATAGCTGTAGCTATAGTAAGACTGTAGCATTTTATATAATAAAATGTAGATGGAAGGGCAAAGCCCATCATACAGGATAGAACCAACATTGGAAAAAATAGAAAAGAAAGCAAGTTAAATAACTTGAAGCAGTTAGCTGAAACCAAACAAGTTGTACATGTTATAGATTGCAAGAAAAGGTAAAATTGAAAGAGGTACAACTGGCTGTTTTAGTTGACCTGAGAAAGAATAAGCTAAAATGAGATACAATGCAATGCACTGACTATAATAGAGGGCTTAAGAATTTCCTGGTCAATTTCTGGACTGGTTTCATAAACTCAGCTAACCTTAAGTAAATATGATTTCAAAAGAGTACTCAAACCATGAGTTAATTAAGTTAATCTATTACAAATGTTATCTTTTTCAAGGAAAATATTTAAGTGAATGTTTTTACTTTGATTAATCAAATATTTAGAGATAGCCCTTATTTACTTCTGCAACCTGGTGACTTGCTGAAAATGTGTCTCTCACATTTTTATAGAAAGAGAGGCTTAAGTATTGTATAATTGTAATTGTTGTCTATCCATTACAACAGTACGATGTTCCCATACTAATGAATAAATTTACAAAAAAAGCCAGCCGGACCTTTGAAAAATAGCAATAAAATAATTTCTGTGTGAGGTATGCACATGCTGTGTGGAATCTTACTGCTCCTTGATGGCAGTATAGAGAATGATTTTGCCATAAGTAAGTCAACAATGGAAGTGACCTACGTGCCATGTAGCAACACTTAGCCAGTAATTCATAAGGGGGGACAGGGAAGTCTCTGTCAGGATTTTCCTGTGTCAAAGTGGCCACCTAGTGAGTGCTAAGCCCAGCAGTTTTGTGGAGGGGACATTCTGGCAGCAGGTGAGTGCATCATTAAAGCTGTAGAATTTCCAATCTCTAGTGACAGTGTCATGGGCTAAAAGGTCTTACCCACAGTCGAAGCATTTTCTTCACAGGGATAATTGCTCTGCTCTGGAGGTCTTTAGCATTAGCCATCAGCACATGTATGTTTTAAGTATATGTCTGAGTGTTCCTGCATTCAATGGAACACCTTGCTGTCTGAGCAGTGCCCATCTCTTCCACTCTACTGTTTACATTCTTAAACTGCAAGCCTTTCAATCGAGCCTGCAGCCTGAGGAACCCACCAGCCATCCATGATTGGACAGGGCTCCTGATGCTATCTCTTAGTCGCCTATCTCTAGGGAGATCTAGCAGGCTAGCAGTACTCACCAGTGAGGGAGACAGACTTGGTTTTGTCCCTGATGGAAGAAGACTTTGATAGGCTGTACAATTTCACACAATAGCTCCATATACCCGTCAGATATCTGGGCTGGGGATTTCCACTTTCTTGGTGAAGGTTGCAGTGAACGTCTTGAAGAGTGAAACATGCCCCACCTCCACCAGTGAGAAAGCTAACCAGATTGGCATCAAATCAAGCGGCACTCAGACACTTAAGTCATGATCCAGAGTGTTTCTCAGCAAATTGGGATCCAGGACTGAAATATGCCATTTGGCTTGAAGCTGCTGTCCAATCAAAGGCAATAACCATTGTGAGTAGCAGCAATATGTCTAAAGCCTGGACTGTTTTTGGCTGCATACCAACACCAGCAAAAAGGGAAGATGCTTATTTTGGGGTGGGTGGTGTAGGGGGAAATGGATTGGGGGGATGGGTTGTCGGAGATGGGTCTTTATGTGGCCCTGCATTGGCCTCCCTCCTCTGTGCACGATTCCTCCAGACTGGGACAAATTGAAACAGTCCACCCAAATCAGTGGTGGGCCACAGTATTTGACCAGTTGTGAACTTGGCCAGTTTTTCTACCTGCCAGAAACAAAGTTAATCAGACTAATGGCAGGTTGGAGCTTTAAGTGGTCATTAATTCACCACTTCAGGGATTTAATTAGTAGTAAAGTGAAACTTAATCATTGAAATGGCAGGAAGGGTGTGATTAGCTCCCTTTTGCCAATTTATTCAAACATTTTCCCTCCCATCCCCTTCCCTATCATTTCTAAGAGGTGCAAAGTAAATCCTTGAAATTAAGGACTATCATTAGAAATCTTCCAATTACTGATTGAGATTCTGGTAAGGGAACAAGGTTCATGACAAATATGGTCAATGCTATCTGGGAGCTGTGAACTCAATAGAATGCAACTAATTTTAGACAGAGCGTAATTATAAGAAAACTCTGCTATTTGCAGAGTTTCCTCAGCAGGCAGAGGGAAATGTGTTTAATTGATTAAAAAGGGTCATTCACATTCAAATTACATTATTTAATTCGAAGATAAAATTGAAGATGAATTATTGGAGTAAATGCAAAATACCATTCAATAGAACATGACTATCAGTTTAACAGTCAGAAAGAAATGTACATGGAATGCTATTTAGTTTTGCAATTGTGGACAAAATGGTACAATATAAAACACAATTGGGATAAAATTACTTTCCAATTGCCTGTTTGTTGTGCTAATGGCTCCATACACCTGTGTATGTAGATGACCCTGATGCAAAATGTCCTGTTTCCATCTTGGCAAATGGGTTAGAACCCAGCCAATTAACATCCACAAAAGGTTTTCAGAGCAGGAAAATCAGGAAGTTCACAATGATTAATACTAGTACTGAGTTTGGACCCCCACTTTCTATATAGCTCCTTCTCTTAATTTACATCTAGACATATGTTAAGCAGCATAAAGGAATCCTCAAATACTTAAAAGGATTATCAGCTTTTAGAGGTTAGTTGCCAGTTTATTTATTCTGGTAACTTTTGGTGCATGGTTCCATAGTTTCAATTTGCAGAAGAGTACAGGGAGGCATGGCAGGGGCTGTTGTTCAT
Organism: Chiloscyllium punctatum; assembly: GCF_047496795.1. Taxonomy (NCBI): domain Eukaryota; kingdom Metazoa; phylum Chordata; class Chondrichthyes; order Orectolobiformes; family Hemiscylliidae; genus Chiloscyllium; species Chiloscyllium punctatum. Next base: position 81,469,767 of record NC_092745.1, read on the forward strand.
TTTTAATGATATCAATGCTTCTACACTAACCAATTATACCCAGACATGAAATTTGACTATAATAGAGGACTGTTACTGACCCCAGTGACAGAAACTGAGGGCAAAGCATCAATACTTTCCATTTGGGTCCCCATCAGATTTTTTACAATATAAGCAGCCAGTTAACTTTGATTCTTGTTATGGTTGGCTTCTGTAGTTTTTTGCATTCAGTTGTTCTTTGCTGCTGACCAACTTCTAAGTTTAGCCAGACTGATTTAGTACTTCTGTTTTAATCAGCTCGCTTCTCTATTTACCATTCCTCTAATATCACCTGCACCTGCAGACCTAACTGTCTCAGTTAGACAAAGATAAAATGAAACATATTTGTGGATATTCTTGGGGTACAGGATAGCATAGTTCTGATAGACACATATTCTAATTAAATAAGTGATGTATGAATATGCTAGAGGACTCTGTATTATTCCACAGTAGGTCTTCTCTTTGTAACCCAACACTCAATCTTAGCCAAAAAGTGTGGCACTGGAAAAGCACAGCAGGTCATGCAGCATCCTGGTGAAGTGCTTATGCCTGAAACATTGACTCTCCTGCTCCTTTGATGTTGCCTGACCTGCTGTGCTTTTTCAGCGCCACACTTTTTGACTCTGATTCTCCAGAATCTACAGTTCTCATTTTCTCCTACAGAATTATAGTCATTTTGCTTTTCTAGAGAACCACTGATTCCAGGTTCTGTGCATGTTGGTGAAGGAGATTTAAAGCACCTGATTATGCCTAACCTTAAAGTGTTCCTTAATTTTCTCTTTATTTACATGACACCATCATTGTGGATTGCGTTTTTGGCAGTTTTTAGTATTAATCCTATCAGACCCTTTGACATCAGTACACAACACTCATTAACCATGAAGCTGCAATGGCAGTTGATACTCTCCTGGTTTTCCCCTGAACTCTGTGGTACAACCAATGGGTGTACCACCATTAGTGGCAGAGCTGCAACAAGCAATCAAGCAAATGGAACAACTGACAAAAGCAACAGCCCAGGCAGTATCCAGCTGAGGACTTAAATGCTGTTTGGATTTTGTTCACACCTAGACTCTACACACTCAACATTTGGATTTGGAGGGAAAAAGTACACCCTCTCATCAACCATCCACTTCAAGAATGTGACAATTTTAACTATCTCAAAGAACTACCCAGGTATTTCCTTTTAAGTAAGTCCTGAAAAGCATGTTCCTGAATTTTTTACTACCTGTTACTGAGAAAATCCTGCCAGATGCATAAGAATATTTCCAAAAGAACCACTCACGTAGTCTTCATTACTACACAAATACAAGCAAAGTGTTGAGAGTAACACTAGGACCCCTTCATTGCATTCATTGACCTGACAAAAGAGTTTAACTCAGTAAATTGTGAAACTCTATGTATTGTACTTTTGAGTACAAGATAATCATCACAATCTTTAAACTGATTGTTGGTAATGTGACTACTATCTTGAGTGAGAGATCTGAGGCTGTGCAATTCAAAATCTGGACCAGGATGAATCAAGGTAGTGTGATGCTCTCTGGTGTGAATATGAAATTTGTAAGCCACCCTTGATCTCTTCAATTTTGTATGCAAGAGCCTTAACCTGTTACTGGATATTGTCAAAACCGAAATCACATACTGATGTAGATCTGGTCAGCAAAATATTCCAATTGTCACTTGCATTGAAGGTGAAACTTGGGAAAATGTTGAGCAATTTCTCTACTTTGGCAGTCACATCTCTCAAAAAGCAACCATTGACGAGGAGATCCTTTAAAAATCAATGGTGTCAGCTCAGCCTTCTACAAAATACAGCAATCTGATTTAGATAGCAAAGGCCTCTGCAAGTCAACACAAATGCTGACAACTTGACGATCATCCAGATAAAACTGCTGGAAACTCAACTGCAATAGACTGGACACTGCATCTCGGTGAGTGGAAAGTATCTCCCTCACTAGATCCAGATTTCAAAACACTAAACACGTCAGTGTTCCAGGAAATGAAAATGCTTCAAAAATGTTCCAAAGCTATCCCCGAAATACAGCAGCATTGATAAAAATGATTGGGAGGAGCTTGCTATCAGTAATTCCAAATGACAACAATTTATCCATCAAGCACATCATGCTTTGATTTCAAAATCCTTAATGGTAAGGCAAGGCTGAAGCAGAGAAAGTAAGAAAAAGAAACAAATCTTACATTGTGGGTTCCACTATCTCATGAAACTTCCTTCCTCATGTACCCAAAGATTTGTGGCTGCCTGTTCATTCACATAAAAAGCTGTGCCAGATCTCACAACACATAGTAAATGTCTTCATCAAATTGCATATGAGCTGGCAATAACCCATATCTTTAAGTCAATCCCTCGAATTCTCATGAGTCAAGATTCATGATTGACCTGCCTCTTGTCTGATTGTAGAGATTACAAGCCCACAAGGTTTCTTTTGATAAGGGTTTGCTCTTGTGACTCCCGAAACAGCAGTTATTTTGACTGCTAGGATGTTACCAGATCCAGCAGTGATCTCATAAAGGAATGTATCACCATTAAAGAGGTAAAGCATCCTTAATGGTTATTAATCCCAGTGTGAGGTACATCTTATCATACTCAGGGCAAATCATCAATCCTTCCTTTTTTTTTATTAAATCACATTTAAATCAAGGTGACCTGGTCCTTCTTGTTTTTCACTTTCCTTTGTTTTTTGCTGATGGCCAACTGCTAAGTTTAGCTGGAGCAGTCTGTACTTCTGTTAAGTGACTCATTTCTCTATCTATCCCTGTCCTAATGACATCTGCAGCTGCAAGGCATAATTGTCTCTCAGATTATACAAGGCTAGTGAAGAGCACAACCAGATCAGCCATTATCTTATTGAAGTAGAAATAATGTGGTCTGTCTGAAATCAGATGACAATGTGTTTTTATATAAACATAGGAATATAACATTTAGGAGAAGGAGTAGGCCATTTTACCCTTCAATGCTGTTATGTCATTCATTAAGCTCATGGCTGATCTGATTGTGAGCTCAAACGTATTTTCCTGTCTGCTCCCGAAATCTTTGGCTCTTTTGTCCTACAGAAATATATGTAATTCAGCTGAGAATAGGTTCAGTAACCCAGCATCTACTGTGCTTTGGGAGACAGAAACAAAATCACCTTATCTTTATCTAAAATGGGATACCTCTTATTCTTAAAGTATGTTTTCTGATTCTAGCCCCTCTTATATCCTCCTGGTAACTTTTATTGCAAATGCTACTTTTAATCTGTCTCCATTGCCATTGCCTTGTTAGTTTGAACTTCATGGATTTCTTGAAAGAAATAAAATTGTGACAGGTTATTGAGGGTGGTGAAAGAGGGTTGATCAGAATTCAGTTATAGATCAGAGGAAATGAGTGAATGAGAGACAAATGGGATGTTAAATGGAGGATTCGCGATGAGGTTTGCATTGTCATCAGTGATTCAGCCCTCCAAATGGCTGTAGCCTCAGCAGTAGCCCTCCTGAAAATGGGCAACATCTTTTCCCCAGGGGAGATCAGAACATACAGGTATGCCTCCCTTCTTCTGTTAGTTCCTGTTGCCTCAGCATGTGTATCATTTAGTCCTGCAAGAGAGGTGGATGAGTTCAATCAATATAGTGCAGTGCATTTGGATAATTTTAACATGGCTGAAAAATGTGTGCTGGATTTGGGTTTAAGCTTGTAACAGTGCGAGGTGTGTAATCACGGACCATAAAAAATTTCGAGTGGGAATCCTAATTTACATTAGAACCAACAAAAGGGAGCAGAAGGCTAATGAAATGAGCTGTTGCAATCACAATGCATCTTCCTTTTGAAGAGCTGCAAGCTGCATTTAAGAAGTATAGGCTAGTTATTATTACTAGGCTCATATGCACAGAAACTCTCTTTTGAGTCTACAGGCACTCTGCACTGCATCTAGCATTGGGCTGCATGTCACTATAATGGAAGTGAGCAGTCGTACAAAGTTTGTGGGTTAAATATACATTGTGATTTCCATGCCTTTACTGGACCTTATTGAATTTCGAATCTAATAGCATGAGATTGGTGGAATACAATTACGTGGAACAAATAAGTGTACAGGCTTTCAAAGGAAAGTTTTCATTAATAACAAAAAGGATAAACCCGAATGTATATGGTGCCTTTAATACCTCACAATGTTTTAAAGTGTTAGTTAACTAATTGATTACAGTTGAAGAACAGTGGCCATTGTCAGGTGGGTGAATGCAATATTTAAACTGCTAATGAATGACTGACTGGATAATTTATTCTTCTAGATGGCATTAATTAAAGGACATAAATTGCCCATAAAATAATGGAACTTACACTTAATCTACTTTTAATAGTACCACGGGATCTTTTCTATCTACCTGAGCAGACATTCATAATGATAATTTTGTGGTTCCTCCCAAGTTGCACTGCTTCAATGATGCACTGAAGTGTCAAATCAGGATCCATGTTTAAGTCTATCGTGGAGATTGAAAACATTGACTCACAACCAAGACTCCTGCCAACTAGATAGGATTATTTAAACAGAGTCCCAGAGACAGTATGTAACTGTTATATTTTCTGATGACACCATAGGAAACTAAGTTTCAAGAGGAAATCTATATTTTGTAGTAAGGACATAACTTATATTAAATATGTAGGTAAGAAAATGGCAGATGGGGCATGATGTGGATAAATAGAAGCTTGTCAATTTGTGTAGAAAGAGTGAAAAACCAGTGTGTGTAGAGAAACTTGGTGAAAGTCTGGGAACTCGGGTCCTGTATTATGAATCTCAGAGACTCAGTATGTAGGTGCAATGACTGATTAGGAAGGCAATGGAATGTTATTGTTTATTACTAATGGAATAAAATATAAGAGTAAGGAGGTTTATGGTAGCTGTACAAGGTGAGATGACATATGGAATACTATGTATAGTTTTAATCTCCTTTATTCTAAAACACTATCATTGATACAGGAGCAGTTCAGAAAAGGTTCACTTGACTCATTCCTGACATGAACAGCTTATCTTATCATGAAAGGTTGAACAATTTAAGCCCTGGATGAATTGGAGTTTAGAAGAGCTAGAGGTAATTTTATTGAAGCATATAAGATCTGAATGGTGTGCTGTTTTATCTTGCAACGGAGTTTTAAACTAGTGAACACAGACGTGGTTTAAGAAAAAATGATCTTCCTTTCAAGACAAGTGTAGAGAATGTTTTTTTTTCTGTCAAAAGGTCATTAGAGTGTGAAATTATTGTACCAAGAGGGGAGTGGAGGCAACATCTTTAAATGTATTAAATGCTGATTTATATAGATTTTTGGCAGATAGAGGAGTGAAGGTTTACGGGGTGTGCGACAGGAAAGTGGAGCCGAGACCATGACTAGATCAGCCTTGGTTTTATTGAGTGGTCTGAAGGGATGAATGACCTCCTCATGCTCCTATGTTTTATGTATTCCTATGACTCCTGAAAGTGTAGTTATCAGATCAAGAATTTTGACTTCCAGAGGTTCTAGCTTAACAAGCCACTCATGATCAGTTTTATGTAGGAATATATATATATATATATATATATATATATATAATGTATATATACATATATATGTTCTAGTGGACTATATTTCATTACTAAATTGGACCGGTCAGGCTTTTGTGCAACATGACAGTGGCCTCAGCAGTCTCCTAGCCAGCTGGCATGGCAAGGTGGATTTTAAACAAAGAGCTCTCAGCTTCCAAGCCTGAAGTGTGATTGTTTCAAATGCTTGGGAACTAAATGCCAACCGGAATGTACCAATTTGCCTGCTGACTTTAGATTAGATTAGATTACTTACAGTGTGGAAACAGGCCCTTCAGCCCAACAAGTCCACACCGCCCCGCTGAAGCACAACCCACCCATACCCCTACATCTACCCCTTACCTAACACTATGGGCAATTTAGCATGGCCAGTTCACCTAACCTGCACATCTTTGGACTGTTGGAGGAAACCGGAGCACCCGGAGGAAACCCACGCAGACACGGGGAGAATGTGCAAACTCCACACAGTCAGTCGCCTGAGGCGGGAATTGAACCCAGGTCTCTGGCACTGTGAGGCAGCAGTACTAACCACTGTGCCACCGTGCCGCCCACTTACTGTAACCATGTGACTGTCTTAATGAGGCCATGACTTAGGCTGCAATCTAGTGGCCATTTCAGGTCAAAATAAAAGTCAGACTGTTGTCTGAATAGTTCCAGGCATAAGTTTAAATTTCACCAGAAATTGGCTAAGTATCAATTTTGGCAAGTTTCATGGAGGGCTTTTCTCGATGAACCCTAGTGAGAGTTCTTAGGCTATACTCTGAAACTTGCCTCATCACCATGCACGAAGGCTGTATGGTGTCCTGTTTATCCTAACTTCCCTCTCTCCAGAGGCAGAAGTACTCACCGCTGCTGGAAGCTCCCAGGATTACCAACATCATCTCCATTTGTGAAGCCAAGCCATGCACCAGGTCAGTCAGAAGCTGCCCTCCATTATGCCCACAGTGGGAGTGGAACCAAAAGCATATATTTCTCAGAGTATATCAATGACATTTAATTGCAAATACAAGTGTATGTTTGTAAACATATGGCTGTTTAAGAACCAAGCCACACAGGTTACCTGTCCTTACTGTCATCCATCCTGGAACCGTACCTAATTCCAAACCCTGGGCTGCTGAGGCATGACCTTCACTCTATCTGCTCCAAGTGGCTGTTGGATAATATTCAACACGCTGGACTGAGAGCAAGTGATGACAGGACCCCCTGACTGAAAGCTATCTTCACCGGTCTGACTGAGGACTACTTTCGTAAAATATTAGAGACATGCTACAGGTGTGCGATGGACATAGAATGGTGCTGTACAGCAACCTGTCCACTCCCTAAACTGATCACTGCTCACAACTATGACAAGCCACCTGACTTGTGTCTGTGCTAAGCAACAAAGCAAGTTAGACATACTGTGATCCTTCAAGCTCTGACTGAGGCAGCAAAATGCAAAAAGGCAAGGAAAGTAATAAGAGAGCAAGTGAAGAACCCTAAGGTGAGTAGGTGCCCGTTCCTACTGCCAGCAGTACAGGTCGTTCTCCTGAAACGTACATTTCGTCAACATGATTTGGCTGTAACGTGATTGGTGAATTTGGGAATGATATATTTAAAACTTGAAGTTTTTAAATCTGTTAGCAATAATGCAATTACATCACCAAAACTTTAAGTGTATTTGTATTGTGCGATTTTTGTATAATACGGGTTGGCACAGGAAGGTAATTACCACGTAATAGCAGAACCACCTGTATGAAAATGAAAGGTAGCAGTGTACTCCAGTGCAGCATTGAACTACAGAAACATATTGTGAGCTTGTAGCAAGGCTGTATGTGCCTGATGTCAATATCCATGGACAGGGATTCTGCTGGTCACTACCCATGGAGTGGACCCTGAGATGTGGGGGACTGCTGTCCAGGATGGAGGCTGAGAGGAGTGAATGGATATCTAGAATCACTGTCCTAGCTCTGACTCTCACATTAAATTGTTGCCATCTAATTTCTATCTGACAGGAGTATAGGAAACTGCATGGAAATGAGGTGTGGTTAGATAATAATGGCATGCTAACAATGCAAATGTTTTCAAATTGGCATCTTGTCACTCAATAGAAATTCTCATCTTGCCATTCACAACTTGACAGCATATTCTTGGCCAAACAGACCTGACCTGGCATTTTGCTGATAGATACCGCAGACCCAAAGGGCAGAATAATCACGAATAATATGCAGAATGAAAATACTATTGAGCACAACACACAAAGGAGAAGAAGAGGAAAGCAGTTTTCTCATTGCAAGAAGATAAATTTGCAAACAAATGTATGGCTAATAATAAGCACAGCAATTCAAACAAGCTACCCAGCGCGATGCAACTTTTTAAGTGTTACAAGAAATAGCAACGAAAGGATGACCTGAACAGACTAGCTGACTTCAATGACTATTGAGAGATTATCAAATGTCAGAAAGCACACTTCAGCCATTACAGGGTTCCTGACGTTATGGTAATCAACAATGACCCTCAATTGATAAATGAAGAATTCAGCAGCAGCTTTAAGGATTGTGAAATTCAATACCATAAATCATCTCTGGACTATTCCTAGTCAAATGGAAAGGTTGAGTGAAAATCCAGCACACACACAAAGCAATTCTCCAGTGGACAAACACACCGCTGAAGGCAAGGAGAGCACTCTAGTGCAAAGACTAATCTCATATCACACTCAAATTACTTCTCCAACAGCAAAAAAATTGGTAAAGCCAGAAGTAGTAACAAGTGTGAGTGACAAAATCAATATGAAAAAAAAACAAACTATCATTTTTACAAGATTGTCAAGTCATTGCCAAGGGTTGATCTTTCAACACTGTCAACAGAATCACTGTCAAGTGAAAGCTTAGGACCCACACAAGGCAATTGTCACCTCAGTAATTTGTGGTAGAAATGAATGAGGGATGCAGATGTAACCAGAATCACATATGTAGGACTGGACAAGCTTTTCCTCAACTGTAGGCAGCTAATCAGGAAGAGATGAGCACATCATCTTCACAGTCCATAGGTTGACCATCAGACCTCCATGTCTACAGTACCACAACAACTCAAATAGATCTATACCAGGTACCACAGCAACAACAAATGAAACAGGAATGACACTCCCATTGAAAGAACATTTTCAGATGACAGCTTTTAACAAAACATGCACGCACCACTGTGAGATAGGCAAGGTTTAAACGCAATAAGGACAATGTTTATGCAGAGACTGATGAAAATAATGTTACTAATACATGAAAGGAATTATGTGTATATTAGGTAACTTGGATAACTCAAAATATACATGAAAATGCATACTTTTTTGTATGAACTGTTATGGGGCCACTTGGGTACGACATGGGCTAACCTATAAATCCATATGAAGTTTCTGCTGGGGTTAGAATGGAATTAGAGAGTTATAGTTGAGTTAATAAACAATAGGCAGATAAATAATTTAAGAGTAATTTTCATTTATTCTTAATCAAGAAAGTAGTCAGCTTAAAAGTTAACTTAGTTAAACTGCATAAACACACTCAGATGCTGACAGAGCAGACAGACAGAATTTCTGTGAACATGCAATGTGGCTGAACCAACATTAATGTTGAGGCTTTATTCGGAAATAGAATGTGAGGATGACCCGTACCATGCCAAGAAAGGCAAAGCATGTAAGGGAATGAAGCACTGTATTCAGAGTGGAGATACGGAGTCCTGAGATCAGGGGTAACAGGCGTCTTGCTACTTTTTAGAATGTGTGAAAAACAAGATATTGGTGTAAAAGTTGAGTAAGGTACTGATTAGATGACTTACAATGTATAAATATCTGAGGAATCATCGTTGAGTTACAGTGCTACCTCGGAATCTTTTCCGGGGTAGACTCTCCAAATATTGGCTCAATAAGTGATCATTGACCCACACCTCAAGGCTCTTGAGATTATTTTGTAACTAATCTATCACAACAGAACATAGAGATGTTTGGGATAGATATGCAACCTTCAGCAATGTGTCTCCTGACTTGCCATAGTCATAGTGGTATCTACCATGAGAATCTTACTGAGGCTGCCATCTGGTTGCCAGTTCCAATAAAGTCACAGTACAGAGCAGGGCTGGGAATGCATAATGCATAATAACCGTAGACTGGATGTTGATGTGCAATTTTTACAAACATGGTCCTGTTATTAACAATTTCTTTAAAATATTGACCAGTGAGGTGGACATGAGCTAAGTAGATGCACATGCATGCTCATTGACCTAAATAAATTTAATTTAATTGTATCAATCATTTCAATATGATGATCCAACATTTATGTAGAGAATAGAGCATCATGTGTCTTGTGACTTACAAAATAATACTCAGTTTTAAAGTTTATTGATGTGATTACAAATATATATATTTATAGCTATACATTCTATATATAAACAGGAGCAATAATTAACATATTTGATTTATGGCAAAGTTCAGATATAGGAATCTGAATCGGCCAGCCATATATGGCGGCAGTCTATGTATTGGATCTTTGTGGCAAGAAGATTCATGCGAAACGTCTGAACAATGCATACCAGAAAATAACTGTGGTGATCAGTTTCAATGCAGTTCAGGCAAGTACTTCTCTGTATAATAATTAACAATCACAGTTCAATTAATTTAGAATTTTAACATGTGTTATTTATAGTCAATTGATTAATGATGCCAATTTCTATACCAAAACTTCTGGATATCCTGTTAAAAAAGATATATGAAAGACTGAAACACAAAATAAAGTAATGCTTGTAAAACCATGTTTCTGTCCCCATTTCCTTGATGCAACATTCAGCATTTCTGTCAACATTCAGGAGAGAAGTATTGTGAAAAGCTACACTGGATTTCCTGCCAATATTTTTGAACAGAGCATTGGTGCCGTTAATGTGATCAATGGACACCTGCTTCACACTAGAACTTGAATTTGGGACCAAAACCAGAACTGTTGTGCTCGTTGATGCTGCCCGCCCTTCATTCTTCTTTCTCTGCTCCCTTTGTTGCCCTGCTTGCCACCCCATTCTCCACTGCCCCATTCTCTACCCCTTTCAGAGGACTACTTACTTTCCAATCACTTGCTACTTTCTTTGTTGCTCCTCCCATTTTATGGTCGAGATCGTATCAATTTTGGGTGCTGCATCAATGATGTAACAATTTTGTATTTCATCCCTAACGATGAAATTAAAATCAGATCACAAAGCATATTTTCTGATTCAATAATATTTCTTTTTAATGTCAGCATTTGCGTGTGCTTAGTGAAAAACAGCACTGGGCTTTAAAAGTGTAATTAGGAAAATAATTTAACTCAGAAGCTTGTGATTAGAGATACAAGCTTAGGTTTTGAAAACATCTTTATAAAATATGTAAAATTATTAACATGAATTTCATGTTTAAAATCACAATTGAGTTCTTTTTTAGGTCGATGTATTAAAAGATATTTGCTGTGTAATGGTGAGAGAGACTGTGCAGATTTTTCAGATGAAGAAACCTGTGAGTCTGATTATCCAAATGAGAGAAGGACTTTCTGCAGTAACTTGTTTGAAATCCCAGGCATAGAAGCAATTATGACAGGGTAAGACATGTTTTGATTACAGTCTACATTCAGTTGGGCTTCCTTCTATAGATCATATTGTTTTCTATGTTTGTATTCCAGCCTAATGGTCATATGATACTTCATGCCTTGGACTATAACTTGGATGTTGCATATTGCTGTCTGGCTGATGGAGTAATAACCAAGCAGCACTGCTGAATAAGCATGTAATTAGTTATCACAGAATTGTAAATCCTTTGTATATTCAAATAGTTTGTTAATTATGAAATTCATACCAGCCTGACTTAAAGGGATGACTATTAATTGGGTCATGGTGTTAAATGGGTGCTATCAGATCCAATGACTATGATCTCATCATCAAGTCATTTGCTGTTTCTTCATCTAGGATCAAAAATGAGTTAACTTTCACCCAATAGCAATCCTTGTGGTATGTAATACAATTTACTCATGGAGTCTTGGTTGCTGTGCAAAATGCACCCTTATATGCATGTTATAACCTGGAACTGTAGATAGTGATAGTAGAAGCTTTAGGGTGCTTTCCTTCACATGGTTGCCCAGGAGGATCTTTCCAGCTCTTCTTAATCATTTCTTGTAGCCATGGTATTTATTTGGTTTATGCAATTAGTTTTCTAATCAATGGTAACCCCTAATTTGTTCGTGGTGAAGGATTTAGTGAAGGTAATGCCATTGGAGATTTTACATTTCCATTTTCCCTCTGGGAAAATTTGTGTGAATGTTACATGCCACTTACCAGCCCAACCCTGGATGATATCCAAGTCTTGCTGTTTATACGCATGGAGTGCTGCAGTTCTGAACATTGCGCAATCATCAGAGAACATCTATACTTTGACATTTTTATAGAGAAAAGTCAGTAATGAAGAAGCTGAAAATGGTTGGGCTCAGGACATTATCTTTGGAAGTTCCTGAAGTGATTTCCTGTGGCTGGGGCAATAGCTTCCAACAACTGCAGTCATTTTCTTTTGTGCTAAGCATGACTCAAATGAAGAATTTTCCTCAGAATCGCAATAACTTCACTTTAGTTAGTGCTTGTTGATGCCATACTAGGGCAAAAACCGCCTTGTTTCTTGATATAACCTGGAATTAATTAAATTGATTGAACATTGACATCTGTGTCATGGCCATAAGAGTCATAGAGCTCTGCAGCATAGAAAAAGGCCCTTCAGCCCATCGAGTCTGTACCAGTCAAAAGCAATCATCTAACTATTCAAATCTCATGTTCCTGCACTCAGCCCATAGCCTTGAATGCCTTGGCATGCAAGTACACATCTAAATATTTTTTAAACGTTATGAGAGTTTCTGCCTCTTCAGCCCTTATAGGCAGTCAGTTCCATAATCTATTATCATCTGGTGAAAAGATTTTTGCTCGTATCACCTATAAGCCTGTTGCCCTCTACCTTAAATCTCTGCTCTGTCTTCCTTTTTTAAGTCCCTCATAATTTTATATATCTCAGTCACATCCTGCCGGTCTCCACTGCTCAAGAAAAACACTCCCAGTCTATCCAATCTCTCTTTATAATGAAAACTCTTCTGGCAATGTCCTGGTAAGTCCCCTCTGCACCCTCTCCAGTACAATCGCATCGCTCCTATGTGTGTGAATTCCAGAACTGCACACAATACTCTCTGTGCTTTAACCAATGTTTTATATGGTTCCAGCATAACCTCCCTGCTCTTAGACTATATTCTGTGGCTAATAAAGGCAAATATCCCATATGCCTTCTTGACCATTTACCTGTCTTGCTACCTTAAGGAAATAATGGACGCGATCACCAATGTCCCTCTGATCCTTAGTGCTTCCCATGGTCCTGCTGTTCATTATTCTGATATTGGGAACTGTAGAAGAAGCTGATCCATTTATCGTTCCTGTGACTTAATCTTATGTTTCCAATGATGATTATCAATTGTCAATATTCAGTACTTATTCATTATTAATAGATCAGTTCATTGTTTCAGTGCTGCTTTTACATTCTAAGGTACACTTTATCTCTCTAAAATCATTGAATCCCTACTGTGTGCAAAGAGGCCATTTAGCCTATTGAGTCTACACCAAAACTCCGAAGAGCATCCCACAGAATTCCAGCCCGCTACTCTATCCTCATAAGTTCACATTTACAATGGCTAATCCACCTGGTTTATACATCCCTGGACACTACGGACAGTTTTAGCCTGATCAATCAACCTAACCTGCACATCTTTGGAGGAAACCAGTGCACTCAACGGAAACCCACACAGATGTGGGGAGAGCATGCAAACTCCATCCAAGGCTGGAATCGAATGGGGTTCCTGGATCTGTGAGGCAGTTCCAGAATCTATTACCCTCTGGTGAAGCGATTTTTGCCCCATACCTTAAATCTCTCTTCCGTCTACCCTATTGACCGTTCATTCTCTACAATTTCAGTCAGTGCATTCATTCTGTACATTTACTTTATTTCATCTGCCTGAAATGCTGAGTCACACACTACAGTTGTACAGGGCCATATAGATTACCTAAAATTTGTAAATGGGAGTTTACTTAAGCAGTTCTACCTCAATATTTGTTTTGTTTCCTGAGATACAGTGAGTAGCATTTAGAGTATTCACATGCTGTTCTATCTTGCACACTGTTGCCATGATATCTGTTGAGGAACTCCATTCACATTCGAGGGGAGAATCCTCCTGGTCACCTTTGTCACAAAGATCTCCATGATACTGTTCAAAAACAAAGATGGAGCAAAGAGGGTGGGGGCTGAATGACTGAAGAATGGACTCTCATCCATTTACTACAGGTATCTCCCCATTAAAGATCAGGAATCTTATTAGACTCTCTATCCCCACTCCACCCTGACAGCAAGCTGACAATTAAAAATGCTGAAATCTCATCCTCTTCTATTGGTTCGGTATCTACCTCAAGACGGTGTCTGTTAACACCACGGAAAATTCAATGATTGTTTCAGATGCTACTTCAAAATCGCATCCAGTATTCTCAGGATTGTCATGAGAAACAATATATTAGAACATGCTTATTTATTTGCAGATTAAATGCTGAATTAATCTCTCTTTTTTTTAAGCTATAACAACTTAATAAGTGAAGTTGGAAGAACTGTTTTAGATGCTGGGTTTGGTGGATATTGTGAATATGTGTATAATGGGGACTGGAGGGAACTGCGATATGACAGTGAATGTGAGCACCTCTATTACAACGATGATGAGAAATACTTCCGAAAACCATACAATTTACTCACATACCGTTTTGAGGTAAGCAATGATCCATTTTCCAATTCGTACCTTTCTTTGGCAGTTATGAAACAGCAAAGATTTTGCTTCACAACTTCCCTAGATGGCTGCAATAACTCAAAAACATTTCTTTGCATCTTAAGCTCTCGTAGCCCAATTAGTAGTTTCCAAAGTTGTGACTACATAATGCCGCACTGTTACTGCTAGCTAACATTTTAACATATACCAGTGTTCTCTGTTATCAAATACTCATGTGAAATAACACCAGAGATGTACAGCACAGAAGCGCTCTTTAATTCAACTTGCCCAAGCTGACTAGATACCTAAATTAAACTAGTCCCATTTGCCCATATCCCTCTAAACCCTTCCTATTCATGTACCCATCAATATGTCTTTTAAATATTGTAATTGTACCAGCCTCTACTACTTCATCTGGTCGCTCATTCCATACACGCAACATTCCCTGTGTGAAAAGGTTGCCCTGAGGTCTCTTTTAAATCTTTCCCCTCTCACCTTAAACTTATGCACTTGAGTTTTGGAGTTCCCTATCCTGGGAAAAAGACCTTAGCTATTCACCCTATCTATGCCCCTCATGATTTTATAAACCTCCATAAGGTCACCCCTCGGCCTTAGAAGTTCCAGGGGAAACAGCCCCAGCCTATTCATCCTCTCCGTAAGGCTCAAACACTCTAACCCTAACAACATGCTTGTGAATCTTTTCTGAACCCTTTGGAGTTTCACAATGTTCTTCCCACAGCAGGGAGACCAAAACTGAACATGGCCTAACTGATGTCCTGTACAGTCGCAACATGATATTCAAATCCTATTCTCAATCCGCTCAATTCTCGGCCCACTGGTCCATCTGATCAAGGTCCCATTGTATTCTGAGGTAACCTTCACTGCTGTCCACTACACCTCTAATTTTGGTGACATCTGCAAACTTGCTAACCATGCATCCTACAGTCACATCCAACAACTTACCCACCATCGATGTCAGGCTCCATGGTCTATAGTTTCCTGGTTTTTCCTAACCATCTTTATTAAAGAATGGCATCACGTTAGACAACCTCCAGTCTTCTAGCACCTCACCCGTGGCTATCGATGATACAACTATCCCAACAAGGGGCCCAGCAACCACTTTCTGTTAAAATTAATAGATGTCTGAATTGATTCAGTTTCCTGTTCAACTTCCTGTTTCAGAAAACAGAGATTTTACTGACGCCAAGTTCTTCTCAGTTGGCAGTATTTTATGTCAAATAAACATTGATGAAAATTTCAGACGGGTACATGCAAGTCTGCAGATTGAAGTTTCAGTGTGTGTGCAAGATTTATAGCTGCGAGTGTTATTTAGTGCTGAATTCCTTCTGAATTTATCGATTAATCGGAAATGCACCTAAATTGCATGGGGCAAATGAACATTTAGAAACCATCTGACATATGTTTGGTAAATTTCATATCTTCCAATATATTTGGAAACTTCCAGAACAATTACTGGCAAATCAGCAGAACCATTGAGAAAGGTGAGTCTTCCTCAAGAAAATAAACAACATCTTTGCAAGGAAACAGAGATATTTAAATCAACATTACTGAAGTGACTGATGCTAGCTTGCTAAAGCAAGTTCCTTTGACTATGATAAAACTTGCTGCAGATATTTATTTTCTGCTTAGAGGGAACAAACCAAATGATTAAGCTCTTCATTTTTTTATAGCACTCACTGGGTGGAATCTTGCCATTTTTCTGAGAGTGGGCTTGAAGGCTGGACTGCTGGAAAATATTGACATTGGAGAAGTAAATGATTACTTCTCATCTTGGGTGTTTTTCCGAGAGGCCGGTTATCATCACTGGCACAGGCTACCTATCAAGCAGGGTGGGTGTAGCCAGGTTTAGCAGGAAAAACATCCTCTTCAAGAAATATTCAAAAGATTGAAGAAATGGTTCAGAGATCAATCAAGGTCCACATCAGAATTAAGGCCAACAGTCCTGGAATAAAATACCATCCAATCTTCTCAAGTCAGAAGGGTATGTTCTGGAAGAATTGAGAAAACTTCAGACTATCTGAATTTATAAACTCAATGAGAATTGGAAGATAGTGGTAAATTTAAAAGTAGTTATGTACCTGAATGCATAAATGTCAGCTATGGGAACAAAGAAAAACTTGAAGGAAGGTATTTCTTAAAGCAATAGTTCTGAAACAGCCAGTGCTGAATCTGCATTAGCTCAATCCAATCCAAAGACATCACACAGCCTATGGGTGGAGAACAGCAGGCTAGCATGAGGTCCTGTTAGAGATAACTGCTTCACCGCTGGCTCCAGATAGTCTTTGTAATTATGCCTAACTAATTGCTGTCATGCGATAAAGTACATCTTGATGTGCAAGACAAATTCCTTATCTTAGTACGATTTAGTATGGTTTATCATGTGCCATTGCTAATTAGTTAGACTCAAAGACTCAATATACAAAGGAAAATTGGTGGCAGCTATTGACAGTATAAGTAAGCAAGCGGTGGTTAGTTCCACAGATATGCAGTAATCTACACAATTAAAAGAATATACACGAGCTAATTAGTGTTCCCAGTAGGATCTTCCTAACAGAGGACAGTAGCCTCCACACTCCGCCTCCACTTAGGGGCTGGTCAATTTACTATTCCAAATCCCTAGAGAGAAAATTGACTGTCAGAAACTCAACCAGCTAACTCTTGATGAATTATTGTAATGCTACTAGCCATTTATTCTGTAAATATAATCACTACCATGAACCAGTTCATCTTTCCTATTACAGTTCATTCTGCCCATATTTTCTCTCGTGGCTGTTTTTCTCTTTTATCTTATCTTTGTGTGGTTCCTATTTAAATATCTTCCATCTTTCATAGAAAGATGTGAACAATAGACACAACTATTTGGGTCCAATGCATGTTCTAGGCAATTGGGGCAAAGTGATTGAGAGATGCCATGCGGCAGTAGTGGCATGGTGGCTCAGTGGTTAGCACTGCTGCCTCACAGTGCTAGGGACCCAGGTTTGATTCCAGCTTCGGGTGACTGTCTGCATGGAATTTGCACGTTCTCCCTGTCCGTATGGGTTTCCTCCAGGTGCTCCGGTTTCCTCCCACAATCCAAAGATGTGCAGGTTAGAATGAATTGGCTATGCTAAATTGCCCACAGTAATCAGGGATCTTGTAAATATAATCTGTATAAAGTACTCAGAAAATAACACATTTTAGTCTTGTAACTAATTAATTGGATTTGTACATGTACAGGGTAACATATAGGCTGTTGCGCATGTTGTACTAAAATACAGTGCTTACCTATGCTATGTACACAGACAACATACATGACAACATAGAGTCTGCAATATTCTTTATTTGAAAGATAGCACAGATCATTGACATGACACCATAATGACTGGTATCCTATCACCAAGTCACCCTTTACTTACACATGCACGGTACATGACAACTGACCCAGCTTGCACAGAGCCACAGTAATCAGGTGCATTAGTCAGGGGTAAAATGTGGAAGGCGGGGAGGGATGGGTTGCTCTTTCGATGCTTGTTTAGTGTGGACTGGTTGGGCTTAAGGGCCTGTTTCTCTGATTTATGAAGTGGAGGGAGGAAAATGTAGGAGAAAAATTTTAAAAGTTTAGTAAATGCCCAAATTCACTCTCAAATATCACTCAAAATAATTACAAGGTAATAGATTTCATCTCTGAATATTGTTAAAACTTTTTCACTTATTTTTGCTTTATTCAAAGGCAATTGCTGATTCTGGATTTACCATAGATGTTCACGATAATGTATATGAATTAGCTACAGCAATGAGGAGTTCAGACTCTTTTGATTTTGGAGTTGGTGTGAAAGTTTCTGTTGTAAAAGCTGCGATTGCTTTTGGAGAGTATTCCACATTTATTAGAAATGTAACAAAGTTTCAAGGGAAAGTAAGTAAATGGCATTTTTCTTTATTTATTTTGAAGTAATTATTGTAAGACATGGAAATGACCAAAGCCTTTCTGTATAACACTGGGCTACACGAGCAAGGAAGGTTTATTGCATTAGAAAATCTTGTGCTTTGATTCTCTTACTATTTCTTCCATTTATATCTGAGGCGGTGTCCATCAGATTGTCACATCTTGTAAATATAATCTGTATAAAGTACTCATAAAATAACACATTTTAGTCTTGTAACTAATTAATTAGATTTGTATTGGGATTTGTACATGTACAGGATAACATATAGGCTGTGCGTATGTTGTACTAAAATACAGTGCTTACCTATGCTATGTACACAGACAACATACATGACAACATAGAGTCTGCAATATTCTCTATTTGAAAGAAAGCACAGATCATTAACATAACGCCATAATGGCTGGTATTCTAACACCAAGTCATCCTTTATTTACACATGCACAGTACATGACAACTGACCCAGCTTGCACAGAGCCAGCTCCTAGAGTGAGTAGAATCCCTGACACTCCTGTTTACATCTGTCAGCCAGGACTCTCTGCTTGGGGCTGTTAACCTGGTCCAATCAGGGAACACATATTTTGTTAGATCCACCTGGGTGAATCACTACTTCCCTCCCCCTCTGAATCCTGGGATGAAGTCCATTAAATTTCCTGTAGCTTCTCCTGGGATGTTTTCGCACAAGGTCTGGTTTCTCAGACACTGCCTTGGATACTAATGGCATACACCGGACTCATCTCTTGCGCCCAGAGCATCTTCTTCAGGTGACAATGGTGTTGAGGCTGTGTCATGTGCTGTGTCCATCTCATCCTCAGTGGTCCTTTAGACACGAGGCAGAGAGAGAGAACCATGGATTCTGACAGCCTTGCTTGATGTTCTGAGAGGCCGGGCATGTTTTGCAAAGTTGCAGCTTTCATGTGGTCCACATGCTTATTCAGGACTGCCTCACCTCCCTGAACTTCGTACGTCACGGGACCTGAGCTCATATCGATCATGCGTTTTACCCATGCAGGGCCGTGGTTCCCATGGTTTCAACACCAAACCCTGAACTAAACTGCCTCTCTCACTGAGAGGAGTCTAGTGTCCAGCATTAGTATTCCTGGTACTGTTTTACTCTTCCCCCCCACCCCAGGAAGATCAGATTTAACCTGGTGCAGAGTCTTCTCCTCTTTAGCAACTCTGCTGGGCCTGTCCCTGTAGTTGCAGTGAAGAGTGCTCTGATAATCAAACAGGACAGTTTGGTGTCAAGTGAAGCTGTAGGCTGTTTCATTTAGCCTGCTTTTGAAGTTTGGACTGATCTATCCACCAGGCCATTGGATGTTGGATGGTATGGAGCTGTTCTGACATGCCAATTGTCATTTGACTTTAGGAAGTATTCGAATTCCCTGCTGATAAATGATGGCCCGTTGTTTGTGACCAGGAACTTGTGTATTGCAAATGCTGCTCATAACCTTTCAAATGTCGTGTCTGTGTTTAACAAATGAACCTTAATATCATCCAAACATTTTAAATGAGCATCTAAAATGACTAAAAGCATAGACCTCATGAAAGGACCAGTGTAGTTGAAATGTAAACGAGTTCAGGGTTTGCCCAGCCATTCCCATGAATGTGGGGGAGATGCTGGTAGTAATTTGTGTCCTTATGAGAACTCTGGGCACTGCCCACCAACACTACTATGTCAGCATCCAATCCTGGCCACCAAACATAACTTCTCTCTCACATCTTCATTTTGAAAATCCCTGGAAGACGCTGCTGGAGGTTATCCAGTATTTAGCAGTGAATTTTGCTTGGGACAATCACTCCTGCTTCCCATAATAATATCCCATTGTCAATGGTGATCTGGTCTCGCCAGGTCCAGAAATGTTTTAATTCCAATTGTGATGACCTTTTTGGTTCCCCCATCACTACCAGCTGGTTTAGTTTTACCAGGATGGGATTTTTCTGTGTCCGCAATTTGATATTGTCAGTGGTGACCGGAAGACTGTCCAGAAAGTTTAAAACCAGAACGGACTCTTGCAATGGTGGCACCATTGGTGGTATATCTGCCAGTGGCAGGTGGCTCACCACATTTGCTTTTGCCACTTGGCCTCCTGGACAAAGCCTTCCATATGCATCGCATCATCCATCACCATTTCTGCCACCTACAAACAGACCCCATCACCAGAGATATATTTTCCTCCCACCCCATCCGCTTTCTGTAAAGGCCATTCCCTCCGTGACTTCCTTGTCAGGTCCACACAACCCACCAACCCACCATCCCCTCTCAAAACTGACCCTTGCCACCGCAGGAATTGAAAAACCTGCACCCACACCACACCCCTCACCTCCATCCAACGTCCCAAAGGAGCCTTCCACATCTGTCAAAGTTTCACCTGAATTTCCACACATGTCATTTACGATATCCATTGCTCCTGACGCGGTCTCCTCTACATTGGGGATATAGGATGTCTACTCGCAGAGCGCTTCAGCGAACATCTCCGGGACACCCTCACCAAACAACCCCACAGTGCCATTGCCGAAAACTTCAACTCCCCCTTCCACTTTGCTAAAGACATGCAGGTCTTGGGCCTCCTCCATCACCACTCCCTAACCATCTGATGCCTGGAGAAAGAATGCCTCATCTTCTGCCTCAGGATCCTCCAACCCCCTGCCATCAATGTGGATTTCACTAGTTTCCACATTTGACTTGTCCTATCTGTCCATCTTCCTTCCCACCTATCAGCTCCACCCTCCCCTCTGACCTACTACCATTAGCCCCACGACCATCCACCTATCGCTCTCTCAGCTAGCTTCACCCTAGCCCTACACCCCTCCCATTTATCTCTCCACCTTCTTGACTCCCAGTCTCATTCCTGATGAAGGGTATTTGCCCGAAATGTCGATTATCCTGCTCCTCGGCTGCTACCTGACCTGCTATGCTTTTCCAGCATCACACTCTCAATTCTAATCTCCAGCATTTGCAGTCCTCACTTCTGCCCTCCCGTACAAAGTGTTCCAACTTGTAATTGTACGCACTTGGAATTTGACCTGAAGCAAAGAGTGACGCAGCTTTGTCCTCTTTAAGTAGCTGAAAAATGTGTTGCTGGAAAAGCGCAGCAGGTCAGGCAGCCATCCAAGGAGCAGGAGAATGGACGTTTCGGGCATAAGCCCTTCTTCAGGAATGAGGAAGGTGTGCCAAGCAGGCTAAGATAAAAGGTAGGGAGGAGGGACTTGGGGGAGGGGCATTGGGAATGCGATAGGTGGAAGGAGGTTAAGGTGAGGGTGATAGGCTGGAGAGGGGGTGGGGACGGAGAGGTCGGGAAGAAGATTGCAGGTCAAGAAGGTGGTGCTGAGTCCGAGGGTTGGCACTGAGATAAGGTGGGGGGAGGGGAAATGAGGAAGCTGGAGAAACACATTTTCCAGCTCTGATCTCCAGCATCTGCAGTCCTCACTTTCTCCTCTTTAAGTAGTCCTAGCAGGGTGTTGTGGTCCATTACTGTTGTAAATTTACATCTGTAAAGGTATTGGTGTAACTTTCTTACACCAAACATGATCGCCAAACCTCCCTTCTCTGTCTGGGTGTATTTTCATCAGCCAAAGTCTGGGAAGCATATCAGGCGTTCCTCTCCACTGGGCCATTGGTGAGCCAACACTACCCTGACACTGAATGGGGAGGCATCACAAATTAGTGCCACATCTCACTTGGGATTGTAGTGTTCTAACACCTGAGATGACAATAGTTGCCTCTTCACCTCCCTAAAGTCTATATTTTAGCAATGAGACCAGTTCCAAGACTGACCCCTTTTCAATAGCAAATGTAGGGGTGCCAGGATGGAGGTCAAGTTGCAGATGAATTTTCCATAATAATTTACCAATCCAAGGTAAGGCCTAAGCTTAAGTACAGAGAGTGGTTGGGAAGCTATTGGAGAGGATATTTAGGAATTAGATATACGCACATTTAGAAAAGAATGGCCTATTAAGGGACAGTCAGCACAACTTTGTGTGGGGCAGGTTATGCCCTACAAACTTGATTGATTTTTTGAGGTGGTGATGAAGGTGATCAATGAGGTAGAGCAGTGGATGTTGTCTATAAGGATTTTAGTAAAGCTTTCAACAAGGTACCTCATCCAGAAGATTACGACGCATGGGATCCACGGTAACATTGCCATTTGGATTCAGAATTGGCTTGTCCGTGGTTAGAGGGTAGTATCGGAAGGCTGTTTTCTGGGTATTACAGGAAGGATGTGGAGGTTTTGGAGAGATTGCAGAAGAGATTTAGCAGGATGCTGCCTGGGTTAGAGGGCATGAGCTATAAGGACAAACTGGGGTTGTATTCACTGAAGTGATGAATGTTGACGGGAGACCTGATAGAAGTTTATAAAATTTTGAGAGGATAAGTCAGAATTTTTTTCCCAGAGTTAAAACATCAAATACTAGGGGGTATGCATTTAAGGGAAGAGAGGGATAATTCAAAGGAGATGTGAGGGCAGTTTTCTACACAGAAAGTGGTAGGTGCCTAGAACGTGTTGCCAGGGATAGTGGTAGAGGCAAATACAATATGGATGTTTAAGGGGCTTTTAGATAAGGACATGAATAAGCAACTAATGGAGGGATATGGACCTTGGGAAACAGAAGGGATTAGTTTAATTTGGTGCCATATTCAGCGCAACATGTTGCAACATTAAGGCAACAGTAGATAGCAGTTATAGCAATAGAAGTAAGTAAGTCTTGGCACCATGTTTGAACACCAATGTCACCACTGAGCCCTCAGAATTTTATTTTTCTTCCCCTCCCTTTCATCATATCTGGGCCAGGCCATAGTTCCGCAGCTAGGGTGGAGGGAGCCTGGTATGTGTTAAGCCCTGGCAAATTTGAAGGCACGAGTGTCCGTACCTTGGTGATCTTTGGTTGACCGAGCCCTGACCTGCTGAGAACTCCTGTCCACATGCAGGCTCACCCTCCTATAGGATGATAAGACACGAGAAGAAATGGCCCATTCAGTTCATTGTGTCTGCTGCACCTTTCAGAAAGATGATGACTCATCTCATAATCCTTAACTCCACTTT
The DNA here is from genome assembly GCF_047496795.1 of Chiloscyllium punctatum. Lineage (NCBI taxonomy): Eukaryota > Metazoa > Chordata > Chondrichthyes > Orectolobiformes > Hemiscylliidae > Chiloscyllium > Chiloscyllium punctatum. Next base: position 81,493,143 of record NC_092745.1, read on the forward strand.
CCAGCCTTTACCTGATAACCCTTGATTGCATTACTAATTAAAAATCTGTCTATCTCAGCCTTGAATGTAGTTATTGGCCCAGCCTCGACAGCCTTTTATGGTGAGGAATACCATAAATTCACTGTAATCTAAGCAAAACTTCCTCCCCAGCTCTGTCTTAAATGGATGACCTCTGATTTTGAGATTTATCCCACCAGTCCTAAACTCTCTGCAAGAGGAAACAACCTTTCTATGTCTACCCATTCAAGTCTTCTAATAGTCTTGTATGTCTCAATCAGGTCTCCTCTCAGTCCTCTATACTCCAATGAATTCAGCCCTAATCTATTCAAAACATCCTCTTAAGACAATGCCTCCACACCTGGTATCAGCATTACAAATCTTCTGTAGACTAGCTCTATTTCTATTTCATTCCCTTTGAAATAAAGGTGAATAACCCATTTGCCTTTCCTATTACCTGCTGAACCTAGATGCTAACTTTTCATGATTTTTGCACGAGCCCTCCCGAATCCATCTGTGCCGTAGACTTTCTACATTTTAATAACATTCAGCCCCTCTATTCTCCTCTAATGAGACAGGAATAATTAATAATTAATGATGTCATAGTTGGAGATCCTCTTGGGAGGAGCCATCACAGTATATTTGAATTTAACATAGAGATGGAAGGTGAGAAGGTATAATCCAACATCAGTGTCTTGTCCTTAAACAAAGGGGACTACAATGGGATGAGGAAGAAGTTGGCTAAAACTATATGGTGGGACAAGTGAGGAACAGTGGAAGACTTTCAAAGTGATCTTACTCAGCAAGAGTATGTATCGGTGAAAAGGAAGGACTGTAGGAAATGGGATAATTAGCCATGGATAACTAATGAAATGAAAGAGGGTATCAAATTGAAATCCAATGCATACAAAGTGGCAATGATTAGTGGGAAACTAGAGGATTTGCAAATCTTTAAATAGTCAACAAAAAGCCACAATAAAAGCTATAGAGAAAGACAAGATAGACTATGAGAATAAATTAGCCCAAATATAAAAATAGAGAGCAAACAGTTCCACAAATGTATAAAACAAACCAGTGTGGCTAAGGTAAACCCTGTCGAAAAGTGTGGTGCTGGAAAAGTACGGCCAGTCAGGCAACATCCGAGGAGCAGAAGAATCGATGTTTTGAACATAAGCCCTTCATAAGATAAACATTGGTCCTTTAGAGAATGAGAAGGGGATTTAAGAATGAGAAATGAGGAAATGGCTGAAGCTTTGAATAGGTATTTTGTGTCGGTCTTCACAGTGGAAGACACAAATAACATGCCAATAATTAATGATGAGGAGACTGTGGCGGGTGAGGACCTAGAAATGATCATTATCACTAAAGAGGTAGTGCTGGGCAAACTAATGGGGCTAAAGGTATACAAGTCTCCTGGCCCTGATGGAATGCATCCCAGGGTACTATAAGAGATGGCAGATGAAATAGCAAATGCACTTGTGGAAATTTTCCAAAATTTGCAGGACTCTGCAGTGGTTTCCAACTGATAGGAAAGCAGCAAATGTGATACCACTGTTTAAAAAAAGGGGGTAGACAAAAGGCAGATAGCTATAGGCCTGTTAGCTTAATTTCTGTAGTAGGGAAAATACTTGAACCTATCATCACGGAAGAATTACCAGATATCTGGATTAAAAATTGTCCCATTGGGCAGATGCAGCATGGGTTCATGGAAGATAGATAATGTTGAACTAATTTACTGGAATACTTTGAGGATATTATGAGCACACTGGACAATTGAGATGTGGTATGTCTGGCTTTTTAGAAGGTATTCAACAAGATGTTGCAAATAAAGCTGCTGCAGAAGATAAAGATGCACAGTTTTATGGGTAATGTATCAGCATGATTAGAGGATTGGTTAACTAACATAAAGCAAAGAGTGGAGCTAAATGGGTGTTTTTGTGGTTGGCGATCATGACTAGTGGTGTGCCTCATGGATCAATGTTAAAATTGCAATTGTTTACAATTTACTAACATGATTTGGAATTGGGAACCAAGTGTAGTGTGTCAAAGTTTGCAGATGACACTAAGATGAGTGGTAGAACAAAGTGTGCAGAGGACAGTGAAAATATGCAGAGGGATATAGATAGGTTAAGTGTGTTGGCAAGGGTCTGGCAGATGGAGTACAATGTTGATAAATGTGAGGTCATCCATTTTGGTTGGAATAAGAGCAAAATGGACTGCTTTTCTAAATAGTGAAAAATTACAGTATGGTATTGTGCAGAGGAACCTTGGTGCCATTATGCATGAATCACAAAAGGTGAGTTTGCAGGTATAGCAGGTAATTAAGTAGGCAAATGGAATATTGTTCTTCCTTGCTAGAAGGATGGAGTTTAAAAACAGAGAGGTAATACTGCCACTGTATGGGTGCGGGTGAGACCACACCTGAGTATTGTGTACAATCTTAGTCTCCTTACTTGGAACATTGGAAGGAGTACAGAGGAGGTTCACCAGGTTCCTTCCAGAGTTGAGAGGGTTGCCTTATGAGGAGGTATCAATTACACTGGGACTATACTAATTTAGAAGATGAGGGGGGAATATTATAGGAATGTTTAAAATTATGAAGGGAATGGATAAGATAGAAGCAGGACGGTTGTGTTCACTGGCAGGTGAAACTAGAACTAGGGGGCAGAGCCTCAAAATAAGAGGGAGCAGATTGAGGACTGAGTTGAGGAGGAACTTCTTCATCTAAAGGTTTGTGAATTTGTGGAATTCCCTGCCCCAATAAGTTGAGGCTACCTCATTATGTTTTTATGGCAAAGATGGATTTTGAACAGGAAAGGAATTAAGGGTTATAGTGAGTGGGCAGGTAAGTGGATCTGAATCCAAGAAAAGTTCTTGTTGAATAATGGAACGGACTCAATTGTCCAAGTGGCCTAGACCTGCTCTTATTTCCTATAGCACCTGCTAATGTGCATAATCTTACATTTTCTCACATTATATTCCGTTTGCCAAGTTGGGCTGAACCTGGCTATATCCTTTTCAGACTCAGATAAGCTTATCACACAGGAAAGATCCTGTCACATTCATGATCTTTTCCTCAAAGTGCATAAGGAGCCTGATGCCCCAATCTGATCCACCACACTTAGTCCCCTTAACTTGGTTATGGTTCAGCTTTTCCTGCAACGAGTCAATGAGGAGGTTGAGTCTGATCAGAATTGGTGCAAGGCTAGTTTGAGACCATGCCTAACCATGCACAATGGTGAGGTGTCCCCAGTGAGTAATTAAGAACCACAGTGGGCAGGAACACTGTGAACGTCTGACTGAGCAAAATGCATCTGATGTTATGCACTGTAATCAGTCACCCTTGGTGTAATGCATATATAGTGGCAGAATTAGAATGAATGACAGCTCTGTGAGTGTAGGTTAGCAGAGATAAGATATAATAGGGGTGGCACGGTGGCTCAGTGGTTAGCACTACTGCCTCACAGCACTGGGGTCCCTGGCTCGACTCCAGCCTTGGGTGACTCTCTATGTGGAGTTTACACATTCTCCCTCTGTCTGTGTGGGTTTTCTCCCACAATCCCAAGATGTGCAGGTGAATTGACCATGCTAAATTGCTTGTAGTTTTAGGTGCATTAGTCAGAGGGAAATGGGTCTGGGTAGGTTACTCTTTGGAGGGTCGGTGTGGACTGGTTGGGCTGAAGGGCCTGTTTCCACACTGTAGGGAATCTAAACAAATCTAACCTGGATATTAAACAGTTTGCATCTGCTAATGTGTGCACTTCAGTGCTTTGAGGTCCTGAACCAATCTGAACATCTTGAATGGATATTGTCAGTATGCCTAAGCTAGGGTCATTTAATTTTGAGGAGACTGTAGGTGGTGCTGGTTTGTGTCAACAGATAATTAGATTATAAAATAGAAACAAGTACTTTATGGACATTATCCGCTTATTGAGACTTACACTGATCTGATTTCAATGTTTGAGCTTTATTACATTTATGTTAATCTTATTTTCAATATCATTGAATG